>NC_041393.1:652353700-652405440 GCF_002162155.2 Triticum dicoccoides
TTATCACAATCCAATCATTTAAAAAATGTTACTTTTTACGGGCATATAGTATTTGTTCTCGATGATATGCCCAGCCCGCATCCTCGCCGTCGACCCGTTCGCAACGACGTCCTGCTTCAGAGGACCCATGTTCGGGACTGGACCCCGCCGGGCTGGCACTGGGAGATGCTACCTGGAGGGGCGAGCCGCTTGGTGAGGAACCCGACCTTGGGTCCCGTCGTCGACCCTGATCATCTTTGGTGGCGTTCGCGTGGGCCACATTCGGTGCAGAGGCAGCTGGCCCCGCCAGAGGTGGTGCGTCGCCGTGTCAGGGAGGAAGATGAGCACGTCCATCGCTACATGGCTGCTATGGACAATGTCAGGTTCTCCACTATTTGGCGGGTTCTTTGGGCAGATGAGATATGATCCTGTGATGGTTCCTTCTCTTTGGGTGTGCACCGCCCGCGCCCCAGGAACCGCGAGTGGCGCCCTAGATTCTTCTGTAGTACTCGATCTTTATTAGGTACCTAGCCAGTGATGTATCCGATATATAATATTCGAGACGATGTATTTGAGATTATATATATTAAGACGGTGATGTATTCGAGATTATATATTCGAGACGATGTATTCGAGATTCAGTTTTTCCTTATTGATTAATTGCATCCATGTATTGTAATTTGAATACTAAATTGTTCTATATTTCTTCTGTATTAATTAGTAAAGTAAAAGCTATGGCGGACAATACCGGCAGAGAGAGAGAAGAGGAATTGTTCGACATCATACATAGCCCTCATAGGCAAGATGATCTGAATGAAGATGACGGCTCCCAATATCTGAACAATACTGGAGAGGGTGATGAAAAGATATTCGATCTCGATGACCGAGCTGATGAAGTCATGGACTATGATTATGATGACACAGACAATGTTTATGATGACACATACAATGCTGATCTTAAAATAACAAAGACTTCCAGCGAGGTATATTTATATAAGCATGCATCCTGGTGATCATCACATGTTTTTTTATTGAAGATATATTAACGAATCGATCTTTCTTCTTTCAGCCCTCCGGATCGAGCAAATCTGCTTCTAGAGATAGCAAGACAAAGCGAGGCCCGGGCAGATTGTTGTAGGATGGTGTAAAGTACCACATCGAATCCACCAAACTTAGTGGCGAACCCCTCACGCCTAAGAACGTTGCGGACAAGTGGACTCGTCAGTGCGGAGTTCTTGTGAAGGACAAACTCCCGATCTCCATTCAAGAATGGAAAGAGTCAAAGACTAAACGTCCAGGTGTTACTTGGGTCGACGACAGAGCCAAAAAAGACCTGGTGAAATCTCTGATGGAACATTTCACCCTACCAGACCATTTCACTAAAGCAGATGTGGAGAAAGTCAAGGCCGCTGCTCTTAAGAAGATGGCAATTGCATTCAACACCCACAAGAAAACTGTATGGGCCAACTACCTCGCTAATGAAAGGAAGACTCCAGATTTCAAGGGAACACTGGAGAAGCAAAGAGAACACTGGGACGATTTCGTGACCTTCAAGGATTCAGAATTATCTAAGGGACGGTCGATGAAAAACAAGGGAAATACTACAAGAAAGACGCAGTTCCATAGGCTGGGTCCAGGTGGCTACGCGGTGGGATTGCCTAAGTGGGATAAGTCTGAGCAAGAGATGGAGGGTGCAGGGGTCACTCCGATTACTAGGAGCTGGCCCCCCAGGTGCAGAACTTGGTTCTATGCGCATGGGGGGGGGGCGTTGGACCCGAAGACAGGCCTGGTTTCGAAGAAGGCAAGTCTAAAAGGAGTCAAACAAAAGATACTTGACGCAATAGAAGAAGCTCGAGCGGGGGTGTTCATGCCCAACAAAGAGAACGACGAGCTTACGCGCGCCCTGGGAAATCCTGAACACCCGGGAAGAACACGAGGCATGGGCGTTATTCCCTTGTATGAGGGCTTTTCGGACTAGAATGACGACTACAGGTCCCGTGCAAGAAAGAAGATGGAGGAGGAGAAGAAGAGGAAGCTGGAGGAGGAGCAGAGGAAGCAGGACGCAGAACGCCTTGAAGGCCTAGAAGAAAGGCACGCGGACCTGGCACTCAAATTCCAGCAGCAGCAGCAGCAGATCGACTCACTTAGCCAGAAAGGGGGTCTCAGCAGCGGTAGCAGCAAGCGGATGATCGTCCAGCATTGGATAGCACCAACCCATCCATGCCGAGATGCAGCATTGGTTCTGCCCCGGGCGACACACTACTGGATACATACCCTGTGGATGACATCCTAGAGAACACTAACTGTGAGCTACACTCCAAAATGAAGAACATATCCATGAAGGTGGCGGACGGCGTTGCTTTTCCAGTGACCCCCGAAGCAACCTACCATTGCATCCCGATTACAGAGGGCTATGCTTGTGTCATGGTTGATGAAGTGGTGGACCCATATTCGGGGCTAATGCTTGACATTCCTGGAGGTGAAGACGAACGCACACTAGGAGAGGCCATACATCTTATCATCCTATGGAGGAAGGATTGCATCATCTTTCGAAGTCCACCAACACTGTGTCGTCTGCCGACTCCTCGAAGTCTGCCACCGAGTCAGCAGACTCCCGCTCCTCCAAGTCCACGAACGCGTGAGATGACTCCTCCTTGAAGTCCGCCACCTCCTCCAAGTCCCCGAACGCGTGAGCTGACTCCTCCGGTTTCAAGTCCGGCACAGTGTCATGCCACTTCTCTGGTTTCAAGTCCGGCACCGTGTTAGGCCACACCTCCTGCTTCAAGTCCGGCACATAGTCAGGCCACTTCTCCTAGTCCAACTCCACGTCAGCCGTCTCCGCCGTCTCAGCAATCGCAGAAGAGACATGCCGCAACTTTGGTGCGTAGCGGTACGAGTCGAGGTAGTTCAGGAAGTACAGGTGGAGACAAGCGATATAAATATGGTCCAAGCCTCGCTCCTCTTCCTCAGAGGCCTTACGACATGACCGAGGAGCAAAAAGCAGCCATAGTGCAAGCCCAAGTGTTCGCCCATTTTGGACCGAAACCGGCACCGCCGCCAAAGGAGAAAGTGTCTGAGAAAGTAATTGACCACTTCATTCGTATGGCTAGAGAACTAGCTCCCAAGCCTATTGACTCGGACTATGAGCGCCAAATCAGGAAACTACATCGAGAACGACTAAAGAAGGAAGCAAGCTCGAGCTCGAGGCAACAAGCAGCTGGCAAAAAATGCGGGAAAATCGTTCCCCAGCTGGGAGAACAGGCGGCGCAATCAATCCCCCCGCTTGTTGTGCCAACAACACATGAGAGGAGTACGCGTGCCAAATATTATTGTGGGCAAACCGTTAGCGTTCCCCAGCAGGGAGATGTGGTAATAACGGAGGAGCATATAATGCAGGCTGAAATGCTCAAGATCTCTGTTGTACAACTCCTCGAAATCGAGCCCATGTCTCCGTTTAAATAATCGGAAATAAAATGAAAATATGCCTGGGGCCAACCTTTGGTCCATCCAGACAAGGTCAAGGACCTCCCAACGAGAATGTATGAATTGCATCAATAGTACATGAACATTACCAAGATTTCCAATCGAGTGTTCCTCATGGTGAATGTCAAGAAGGAGCATTATTACCATGAGAAAGCTCTGTCCATTGAGTATACAGAACTTTTTCAGTTATACAATCAAGACTCACTCGACAAGTCTATCGTCAGTTGCTATTATCTGTAAGTGATTTCTTTCTGTAATTTAAGTCTCAAGCTAATTATGTAGTGATAATTTTGATCAATCATTACATGTAATTATCCTCACTATATTCTTTTCTGTGGTATTATATGCAGGATGAAGATGTATGAAATGAAAAAATCTGGACGCTATGGCATTGGGTTCATTGACCCAAATTAATGAGGACATATTGAAGTTTCCATTTTGTCAAGAAGGTTTAGAGGAAAGCATGGTAGAGTTCTTGAAGCGCCTCAATAGGAATGAAGATATACTACTTCCTTACAAGTTTCCGTGAGTCACACTGTCTTGTACTACAAATTCTGTTTTTTTGCTTACTAGCTAGCTAGATGTTAATAATTAAGTGTATATGGTTTTCGGTAGTTGATTAATTTTATGCACATGCCCGCTTATTTAAGACATGCAAACGTGTGCGCATGCAGTTGGCACTGGGTCTTGATAGACATTAAAGTTGAGGAAGGAAAAGTTGAATTACTGGACTCACTAACAAAAGAGGAAAGTGACTTCACCATCGTGAAGGGGATAGTCAACAGGTAATTTCAATCATTATTAACTATATATCTCGGCCTATTATTAGTTCGTCATTTCCTGATATGAACTATTTAATAACCCCTTTATTAATTTTCTTTGCCGGCGGGCAGGGCATGGGCAAAGTTCATCGCGGTGACTCCAGGCGAATGGAAACAAAAGTTGTTTTGGCATCGACCAAAGGTAAGTAATTAAGTAGTACGAGCTAGCTACCATCTCTTTAATTCTTGTTTCAATATCATTAATTAATTATCATGCTTGATTAATCATTATCTGATTCGATTCCATTCTCGTAAAGGCCCTGAAGCAGGCGCCGGGGAATAATCTGTGTGCATTCTAAGTTTGCGAGAACATTCGCATGATGACGTCCGAAAGGAGCAGATCTGATAGACAGGACTGGGTACGTTTGTCAGAATACTATTCACACCATTATCGATATCTAGTCACACAACTAACACACATGCATATTGATCTCCTTCTTAACAGTTCAGAGAGGTGCGGGATAAGCTCCTACCATCGGACCGCATAGTAGCACTTTAAGAGGAAATAGCCGGATTTTTGCCCGACCAGGTCATAAATCCCAAAGGAGAATACTATTACCCGCTACCGCCCCTATGAACCACTTGTCATCGTGCTCCGGAGGCACCAAGGCAACATATGTGGGAGAAATTGTATATGTATATACATGTGTATGTGTAAATAATGGTGTTGGTTGTGAGACAGTCGATGATATATATATATATGCAGTTCTATACGTACGAGAAAATCTATTTATATATATGCATAACGTGTACAATTTGTAGTATCGTGAAATACCAGCAAACAAAAAAAATGGAATGGAAAATAAAGCAAAAAACCCCCCAAACATTTAGTACCGGTTGGTGTTACCAACCGGTACTAATGTCCTACGCGCACCCGGGCCTGGCTCGTGCCACGTGTTCGCACTTTAGCGCCGGTTCGTGACGAACCGGTACTAAAGGGGGGGGGGCTTTAGTCCCCACTCTTTAGTGCCGGTTGGAGAACCGACACTAAAGGCCGTTACGAACCGGCACTAAAGGCCGGTTCTGCACTAGTGTATGTCTAGAGGGGGGGTGATTAGACTACTTGACCAAATAAAAATCTAGCCTTTTCCTAATTTTAAGTCTTGGCAGATTTTAGCAACTTTACAAAGTCAAGCAATCAACCTACACATGCAAGTCTAAGAGTATAGCAGCGGAATGTAAAACATTGCACATGAAGGTAAATGGGGGAGTTTGGAGGGAGCAAACGCAATGTAGAGACAGAGATTTTTGGTGTGGTTCTAATAGGTGGTGCTATCGTACATCCACGTTGATGGAGACTTCAACCCACGAAGGGTAACAGCTGCGCGAGTCCACGGAGGGCTCCACCCACGAAGGGTCCACGAAGAAGCAACCTTGTCTATCCCACCATGGCCATTGCCCACGAAGAACTTGCCTCACTAGGGTAGATCTTCACGAAGTTGGCGATCTCCTTGCCCGTACAAACTACTTGGTTTAACTCCACAATCTTGACGGAGGCTCCCAAGTGACACCTAACCAATCTAGGAGACACCACTCTCCAAAAGGTAATAGATGGTGTGTTGATGATGAACTCCTTGCTCTTGTGCTTCAAATGATAGTCTTCCCAACACTCAACTCTCTCTCATAGGATTGGATTTGGTGGAAAGATGATTTGAGTGGAAAGCAACTTGAGGAAGGCTAGAGATCAAGATTTTTTTGGTTGGAATGGAATATCTTGACCTCAACACATGAGTAGGTGGCTCTCTCTCAGAAAATGAATGTTGAAAGTGTAGGCACATTCTGTGGCTTTCTCAACGAATGAAGAAAGGGTGGAGGGGTATATATAGCCTCCACACGAAATCTAACTGTTACACACAATTTACCAAACTCGGTGAGACCGAATCATGAAACTCAGTCAGACCGATTTAGTTAATAATGTGACCATTAGGCATTTCGGTGGGACCGACATGTCAACTCGGTGGGACCGATTTCTTTAGGGTTAGGGCAAAACGTAATCTCGGCGAGACCGATTACACAAACTCGGTGGGACCGAATTTGGTAATATGCTAACCGAGAGTTGGTCAGGCAAACTCGATGGGACCGATTCGCTCATCTCGGTGAGACCGAAACTTTACGAAGGGGAAACAGAGAGTTTGCATTGCGAACTCGGTGGGACCGATCGCTTATGTCGGTTAGACCGAAATGTTACGAAGGGAAACAGAGAGTTTGCAATCCCATCTCGGTGAGACCGAGATCCCTATCGGTGAGACCAAAGTGACTAGGGTTTCTGGCAGTGGCTATGTCAAATGAACTCGGTGGCGCGAGAAAGATCAAATCGGTGGGGCCGAGTTTGACTTTTGATTTGGGACATATGTGGATATGAGAAAGTGGTTGAGGGTTTTTAGAGCATATCACTGAGCATTTTGAGCAAGCAAGCCATTAAGCAACACCTCATCCCCTTTTAGTAGTATTGGCTTTTTCTATGGACTCAATGTGATCTTGGATCACTAAAAGTAAAATGTAGAGTCTTGAGCTTTAGAGCTTGGGCCAATCCTTTGTCCTTAGCATTTTGAGGGGTCCACATTTCTAATCCATGCCATGCCAATTACTGAACTTTCCTGAAATATTTATCTTTAAATAGCATTAGTTCAATGAGCTATATGTTGTTAATAATTACCAAAACCACACAGGATAGTTGCACTTTCAGTATTCTGTTAGGTATTTGTATAAGCTAGTTAATGTTGTGGTGCTTCCTGTGTCATAAAAGATTGTGTTGGAAAATTAAATTACCCCCTAATATTCACGTGTTTGCTCTTGCATAACACAAGTTTGACTAGGGATAACCTAGCTAAACGACACCCTGTGACTGATCCTACATGTGTGTTTTATGCTGAAGTTGAGTCCATCCAACATCTCTTTATTGATTGAATTGTTGATGTGGAAACTTGGAAGATAATTGCTAGCACCCTTGACATTCATGTTCCTACATCTTTTAAGTGTGATATTGTAAACCTGGTAACTCCTGCTGCCTTGTGGGGCTTATGGCTTCTCCGTAGTGATTTTGTCTTCCAGGGTCAAAATGGCAAAGCTTGCGATGCATCCTGAATTTGGTAGGCTCATTGATCAATCGATGAAAGATTTTGTGCTCCGATGCCCAGACTGCTCTCCTCCGATGTTTAAGGCTGCTCAATCGACACCTCATGCAGTTGCTTAGAATAGCTAGGCCTACTTAGAGCATCTATAGCTGGACTTGGCAAATCTGACCCCTGAAACGCTCGCGGACGCGCTAGGCGCGTCTGCAGACAGCGACTGATCACGCCTCAAAAAATGCATTCGACATCCGGATACCTCGAATTAGAAATCTCAAATCCATATTATTACATGCAACATGAAACCTAATCTAAGCGGATCTCGTCCGGTTCTGCTCGCCGCTCACCCGACTCCGCCCTGGCCATGTCTGGTGGCCGGCTGCGCTCCTCAGAGTATTGTCCGGGACGCCGACAAGGTAGAGTAGGGCATGGAACACTAACAGGCTCACGGGACTCAAGCCGCCGTCGTCTCCCATTCTCTACTCTTCCTCGTCGAAGCCCGGAACCCGAACGGTGCCGGTGGACGTCAGATGTTGGGGCGGGAGGGAAACCCCTTTCATTTGAAAAGAAAAAAAAAGTTTACACACAAGTTTACTAACGTATTTGCTGTCCTTTTTTTTTTGTGCTCTGGTCCCTATAGTTAGCTATTGAACGAATTAAGAGGAATTGATACAATGTACTATACAAGTTGGCCGAGCCTGTTCATTCTTGGTCACCGAAAGGGTGAAAATAGAGATACCGTTGCTCTTTTTCGTCATGCATGTCAGGCGCTGCACACCGGCATGCAGCGACCCAACACGGGCGCTGCATTGTGCATTGCACTGTTCTGAAAATCGGACGTTCAATTTGTCCTGGCTCGCTCGGTCCATCGTCGTCCTCCACGTACTAGTTGATTTTGATTTGACCTGAGGCATGCCATGTGCGCCTGCATGGAAACGAAGGCCTCAGGCATGCGTGGTATGTCCGGCAGGCTGATCAAGCTAGCTAGCTCCGCCACAGGCTCGGGCCGAACGTAACACATGCATCGTCCGGTTAGCTATGAGTGAGTAGCACGGCAAGAAGAAACGTGCTAATAAAAGTGGGCCGTACGTACCGGTCGTACCTGCTGCCGAATTGAGTTTCACCCGTCGCTCCATTTTTCCGACTTGCATTGAGTAAGCGATCGACTGGCACGTACTTTAGTCATCAGCGCTCACATGCATGGCCGATGGCACTACATGTGAGGCTCCACCGCTCCACATTAGTTGACTAGATATTAATACGAAATCAAGAGATCAACAGGGAATGAAAGGTACAAATGAACCACCAAGTCGTCAGTCAGACTCCTTGTGACCAGTGAATCCCTATGGCACCTTCTGATGTTAAAGGTGATCAGCGTTTGCACGTCCTAAGCGTTGATCGGCCACTGGCACACTTGTCACCCCATCTCTAGTTTTTCTATAGTACTCCTATATGCATTTCTACCTTGGTGAGATGTGTGTGTGACCAGCCCATCCCCACTCATATCCTACACTCGTACCGCAAACACAGCCGTATATGTCTAGACAGTAGCCGCAGCGCCGCGACAAACCTCCGATCTCCAGCCGATGAGTTCCTCCACCAAACCGTGACAGGTACCGTCAAAAGAACGACACAACGAGACGGGGCAACGATCGGTCGAATCTCCCGGCGGCCTAACGCCATGCCGCGCCGCTTCCGGAAAAGACACCTCCAAAATGCGGGAGACACTGTTGATGTGTGCGTTTGCCGCTCCACGGCCGGGACGCGTACGTATCTGCGTGCTCCGCCACTATCCGGCATCACGCACAGTGCAGTGCTCCTCTGGTTCGAGCGATGCTGAAGATAGGAAGATATCTGCACGCATGCGTGCTGGTCTCCGACTCCACGTGAAAATGTTTCGCCTAGCTTGCTAGCGTCCGGTACAGGAATAGTGCGCGCGTGCATATGCTACACCCTAGTAGTCTAGGGACACGCCACACCTAACATGCTAGTAGTAGCATGGTCCTTTTCTTAAAATCTATGGGATGGTACGCATTTCTAGAGTCTCTACCATTTGTGTATAGAGAAAATCAAACTTTGCCGGAGCTACGGAGTATCACTGAGAAAATCCAGGTGCCAAAAGATGATACTACTGCCACGGATTGACAACAGTAACACTCTAGTAGTACAATCACTTGATTCTCACTCTCTCTCTCTCTTCTTTCAAATTGTTCTATATTCACTTGCTTTGTCTCTCTCTCTATCTCTCTCTCCTCCATGTGCCAGGTCAGTAGGTGGGCTCCTTGTTGACAGCTAAATCTCGCTAACCTCCTCACTCTCTCACCTCCACGAGGGCCGTACGAAAGGGACTACGGAACAGGCCGGACGGGTCGGTCCCGGCGCGAGCCCGAATCAATCCGATCGGTCGGAGCTAAACCGGGTGCGGGTTTAAGGCGCTGCCGGGCCCACCCCACCGGCTTCTTGCCGCTTGTACCCGCCGGGTACCCCAACTGTACCCGCACTTGTACCTCGCCAGCCCATTCAATTCTCTCTCTGCTTGGTGCTTGCCTTAAAAGAAAAAAGAAGTCCCTGCCTGCCAGCCCTTGCTATGCACACACACATATGGCTACACTCACCATGGTCTAATTACTAGCTCTAACATGATCACTGAATAATAAAAGCACTTGCTGTCTAATCACATGAGGCTAAGACATTTTTATGTGTATATTCTAGTTCAACGAAATAACAGCTCACTTCATTTTCTAGCACAACTTTGTTGTTCCTACTAAATGGCAAGTTCAGTAGTGGGGTGGTACCGCGGTAACTGGTAAAGAATCCACCAGAAACATGAAACATAGAATACTGCTACTGTTTGAAAATACTCCTTTATATGTACAGAGGGAGTATAATACAACCGTTTGTCGTTATTTTATGCTGGAACAAGGCGTTATTCATGGCGCATTTTCTTGTCTACTTTAACCAATGTAACCAGTTACGTATTCGTATTCGCCAAGTCTGTGTCCATTTAGTATGAAATGGGGCAGAATTTTAAAAGGAGGCAAGTAACCCGGTGCCACATTCCATTCCGAGCAAAGAATTTGTAAATACTACAAACCGAGAAAAATAATGGCACAAGAGGACCTGTGCAACGCACAACTTCCAGCTCTCCCGCTATATAACGAGCCACCATGGCCGCCTCAGTACAAACGCCTTGTATCCTCTCAACTCTTGTGTCGTCCCTCGCCAAGAACTAGCCACCGCCGCCGCCTCGCGGCCTCCGCTTCCAAGCCTCGAGGTCTCGGGAGTCAACCGAAGCAACGGCAGCATGAAGCGCCTGCTCAGACGGCTGTCCCGCGTGGCCGCGGCCGACGCCTGCGCAGCCGCCGCGTACCAGCCGCTCCGGCCCGACTCCGCGGCGAAGGCCTCCTCCACGGCTTCATCTTCGTCCTCCTCGTTCTTCGGCGCGCGAAGGCTCGGCCGCGGCGCGCGGGTGCCGGAGGGGCACGTGCCGGTGTGCGTGGGCGAGGAGGGCGGCCCCGTGGAGCGCTTCGCCGTGCGGGCCGAGCTCCTGGGCCAGCCGGCGTTCAAGGCCCTGCTCCGGCGCGCCGCGCAGGAGTACGGCTACGGCCACCCGGGTGCTCTCCGGATCCCCTGCGCCGTCGCCGACTTCCGCCGCCTGCTCGTCGGCCTCTCCGACCCCGGCTGCCAGGCCACCGACGACGACGACTCCGCGCTCTACTACTAGCCATCTGGCCCGTCTTCCCCGTCTCACCCTCCTCGTTCGGCTGCCATGGCGGGCGTGATGGAAGATTAGCCCCCTGGCAAAGGCAAATCGGTGAACCAGCAGAGCAAAATGCCAGCTGCTGCGTTCTGACCGATCTGCCCCTGCGTGGATGCAGTACATAGGGAGGTTGGTGGAGGGTAGGACGGGGATTCCGCCGCCTTTTCTACTGCAGCTCAGCAATTTTAGGACCTGCTGTCTTGCGGGAATTTGGGCTGTAATTTTTCTTCTTCTTCTGAGTGTTCTTCTAGCTAGCTCTAGATCTAGTTCTGGTAGCTGCAATGGAGCTTCTTCTTCCTCTTCTTTTGCTAGAGACATCGAGGTCTTGATACCACATCATGTAAGCCGCAAGGTTCGCCTCATGTGAGTGAAATGGGTGATTTTGCTACTGCAAAAGTTTGCTCCAAGATCTGGTGGTGTAGAATGTAATGCACTTCCATGGATCTCCAGCTACCTCTAACAGTTCAGGCAACCTGTCATGGAATGCAATGATGTATTGCTATGATTGAGCATTTGGTAGTACTACTACTAAACTACTCGGGGCATTGCCTTCAGAACTGCTTGCCAGAACATCTGGGTTTTGTGTTCAGGTTCAGTAGATAGCTGACTGCATACACAGCCATATAGTCTGTGTCCATCAATCCATGGATTTTCCAGGACTTTGAAGAAAAGTTTATTGCTTGAACCGATAACTGCCTCGAGCCCTCGAGTATATGCTCCGGCCAAATGCAACGAAAGGGACGAGATGACAATGTAGAGCAGGAATTGGAGAAATCGGACAGAACAATGCTCTTTCTTTTTGTTACTGTTACTACAGTTCTCCTTGCATCACACATACGACTTGTGAGAACCAGTCATCACATTTTTCGAAAACAAATGGCATCACGAGAAAAGTTAGATTACATTCCAGAGAGTCAATCAAGATTTCGTTATGTGCACGCAAGACTTTGCTAAATCAAGCTACTTTTTGATTGACGGCGACATGACAAACCGGTGGCCTTGAATAAAACCAGCAAGATATATACACAGAAACAAAATTCATTCAATACCTCCCAATCAATGGAGAGATATGCGGGCGCATTCCCTCTCAGATTTTCTTCTTTGTTCGACCACTGTCCACGCATTTCTGTTTGATATTGGCATATTGCCACCAAGAAAAGAGAAAAAGACCTTTTCTCTGGAATGAATGGACACTGGCACTGGCATTGGCACTGTCCCGTCGACCCGTCCCATGTGCAGCGAGGAGAAATCTTGGCCAAGAACGCCGGCGCGGCTGACAGCTGCGCCCACAGTTACTGTGGCTGGGCTCACAGCGAACATGATACTCCTACCTTGAAAGATTTAGGACACCATCTTTGCTAGTACTGTACATTACTGTGCTATTAGTACAACTTTGCGTGCACTTAGAAGCAACTAATTCTGGAATTAGTACCCCGGAATCATTGTGTCAAGAAGCCGCTAACCGGAAATGACCAAAACATGAGCCATCGTACTACATCAGTACAGGTGACAGGTACGTACTCGTTAGCTAGGCTAGCCTCTCTCTCCATTATTCATTCGCATGTGCCTGTCATTCTTGTGCATTTGGGAATTTCCGCGGCGACCTCTTGGTTGGTTCCCCTTTATATGCTTCCAGGTTTGAACAGATGTGAAATGCACCGGGGAATAAACGGTATTGGAGCTGGAGATTTTTATTTTCTTCCGTTTTTATATGCAGCTGGTCTAATTTCTGTATGCATAGCACATGCGTTGTCAACACGACCACAGCTCAGATCGTCCGTTTTAGTTTCTGCAGGATGTACGTACTTGTTAGCGAGTTAACTACACTACCGTACCAATAGGCGAGGCAGCATTCACTCTCCAAAGACTTGAACGCAAATCTGCACATGGGCGCCGGCTATCTCCAAGCTCCTCCGGTCCAAGTCCAAGAAGAAAGGACACCGCCTAGCTGGGAGCTACTCTATGACGAGCTGTGAGGCGACGGGGGTTGATGAGGACCCCTGCGTCGCGCTGCATGCATGCATGCATGGAGCTTGAGTGGTATACAGGGCAGGGGCAGGGCACGCCATGTGCACGCAGAGGAGGGAGGCAGGGTGTGAAGGCCACGGACGTTGCCTGGCCCGACCGCGAGCGCCAACCGAGAAAGGCAGACGGCACAACCGCGACGCAGACGCTCGCTCTCGACCGGACCCGGACAACCGTTGCCATCATCCGCGCGGCAAACGTTGCACGGGATGCGGCCACCGCGTGGCGTCGCCGCTGCACACGTAGTCGCGTAGTTCGATCGGCCGTGCGCTCTGGCTGGCGCCTGCCGCTGCCAGGCCCGGCATGAACCAGCAGCAACCGAGAGATATTTTTGCAGGTGGGTGGGTGTTAGACTATGTCAGTTCCTAAACTCACACGTGATAATAATGTGCTTTGTGAATTTCACCATTTTGATCTTTTTATTAAGGACCGGGGCACGAGGGACATTCTTCTTAGTGGGCGGTTGTGCCAGGGCCTCTACCGTCTGGAGCATCCTGGTGTCGCTCGTGTTTTCAGTGGAGTTCGGGTCTCTCCGTCACAGTGGCATGCTCGTCTTGGTCACCCGGCCAGACCTATTGTCCGTCATATTTTGCGTCGTCATGAGCTTCCTAGTTTGTCTAGTCATAAAGATGTAGCAGTGTGTGATGCTTGTCAGCAGGGGAAGAGTCATCAACTTCCTTTTTCGGAGTCCAGTCGTGAGGTGAAACATCCTTTAGAACTTGTGTTTTCAGATGTATGGGGTCCTGCTCAGACTTCTGTCAGTGGTCATAATTACTATATCAGTTTCGTTGATGCTTATAGTCGCTTTACCTGGCTTTACCTTATTAAACGCAAATCTGATGTGTTTGATATTTTTGTTCAGTTTCAAAAACATGTTGAACGTCTTCTCAAGCACAAAATTGTTCATGTCCAGTCAGACTGGGGGGGGGGGGGCGAGTATCGCAACCTCAACTCTTTCTTTCAGTCGCTTGGGATAGCTCATCGTTTAGCATGTCCACATACACATCAGCAGAATGGTTCAGTCGAACGTAAGCATCGTCATATTGTTGAAGCTGGTCTTACTCTTTTGGCCCATGCATCTGTTCCGTTTCGGTTTTGGAGTGATGCTTTCACCACTGCATGCTTTCTCATCAACCGTACTCCTACTCGTGTTTTAAACATGAAGACTCCCATTGAGGTTCTCCTTAATGAACAACCTGATTATACCTTTCTCAAGGTATTTGGGTGTGCTTGCTGGCCGCATCTTCGTCCATATAACAAGCGCAAGCTTGAGTTTCGTTCTAAGAAGTGTGTTTTTCTTGGCTATAGCTCTCTTCATAAAGGTTACAAATGTCTTCATGTTCCCACTAATCGTGTCTATATATCTCGGGACGTCGTGTTTGATGAGCATGTTTTTCCCTTTGCCAACCTTCCCGTGTCCACTGTCGAACCACCATCCCTGCATTCATCCTCTGTTGCTTCTGACCAATTTGATGATGTTGCATACTCTCCTTTGCTGTTACCTAACCATGGTGCAGGAACCGGACGTGGAGCTCGTTTGGAGCTGTTGGAGGATTCACCATCATCATCGTCGTCTTCTGGTGGGCACGTCGATCGCCCTATGTTGCATGGCATCGATTCGCGTGCCCATGCATGGTCACCCGACGAGCCCGTCGCGCCGAGCATCTCCACTGCTCGGTCCGTTTCACCAGCGGCCGCCGAGTCGCCCGCGGCTCGGCCCGTCACGCCGTCTTCGCCTGCGGCTCGGCCCGTCACGTCGTCTTCGCCCGCGGCTCGGGTCCTCACGTCGCCTTCATCAGCGGATCGGCCCGCGACACCGGCCGCGCCACGGCCCACTATGCCGAGCTCGCCATCGGCCCGGTCTGTGATGCCGGAGTCGCCAGCTGCTTCGTCTGCTCTGCCGGTTTCGCCGGTGGGTCGGCCTTCTTCGCCAACCGAGTCCGAGGCTACCGTGACTGGCTCCTCGTCACCGGCTGACTCGTCAACGTCGCCGTCCTCCAGCCCGTTGCAGGCTGCTCCGTCGACCTCGGTGGTTCCTGTGTCCCGACCACATACACGCAGTCGCAGTGGCATTTTCAAACCTAAGGAACGTAAGGATGGTACGGTTGCTTGGTTGGCTGCTTGTTTGGCTGCTGCTGTTGCGGATCCATCTTTTGAGCCTCGCTCATATCAGGCTGCCCTGCGCATTCCACATTGGCGAGAGGCTATGGAGCAGGAGTTTCATGCTCTTCTTCGTAACAAGACATGGACTCTCGTTCCTCCACCACCACGGGTAAATGTTATTGACTCAAAATGGGTATTCAAAGTGAAGAAGCATTCGGATGGATCTATTGAGCGTTACAAAGCGCGACTTGTTGCTCGCGGTTTTCGGCAGCGTCATGGTCTTGACTATGAGGACACCTTCAGTCCTGTCGTCAAGCCTACCACTATTCGGCTTCTTCTCTCCATTGCTGTTTCTCGTGGTTGGTCACTTCGTCAACTTGATGTGCAGAATGCTTTTCTACATGGATTTTTGGAGGAAGAGGTTTATATGAAACAGCCGCCTGGTTTCTCTGATCCTGATCGTCCTGACTATATCTGTCGTCTTTCCAAAGCACTATATGGTTTGAAGCAAGATCCTCGTGCCTGGCATGCCCGCCTTGCCTCTGCCCTTCGTGCTCATGGGTTTGTGCCGTCTACTGCTGACACTTCGTTATTTCTTCTACAGAAGCCAGAAGTCACTATGTATCTTTTGGTATATGTCGATGATATTATCCTTGTCAGCTCTTCTCAGTATGCTGCTGATGCTCTTGTCTGCTCTCTTGGTGCTGATTTTGCGGTCAAAGATCTTGGGAAGCTTCACTACTTTCTTGGAGTTGAGGTCACTTCTCGTGCTACTGGTCTTGTCCTTACGCAGAAGAAGTACTCGTTGGAGTTGTTACAGAGAGCTGGCATGCTGAAGTGCAAACCGACCACCACACCCATGTCGTCTACCGACAAGATAACAGCTGTTGATGGTGAGCTTTTGTCTCCTGCGGATGCCACAGAGTACAGGAGCATTGTTGGTGGACTTCAGTACTTGACGATCACGAGACCAGATATCTCTTATGCTGTTAACAGGGTTTGTCAGTATCTTCAGGCTCCCAGAGATACTCATTGGGCTGCTGTTAAACGCATTCTTCGTTATGTTCAGTTCACCCTGACATTTGGTATGCATATTCGGCCGACTTCCTCTCGGGTCCTTTCGGCCTTCTCTGATGCAGATTGGGCTGATAGCCCAGATGACAGGCGATCCACGGGGGGTTATGCAGTATTCTTTGGCTCTAATTTGATCGCCTGGAGTGCTCGGAAACAGGTTACTGTGTCACGTAGCAGTACTGAAGCTGAATACAAGGCTGTGGCTAATGCTACTGCAGAGATTATTTGGGTGCAGTCTTTGCTTCAGGAGTTGGGTTTGTCTCAACCACAGCCTCCTATTCTTTGGTGTGATAACATCGGTGCTACATACCTTTCTGCAAATCCAGTATTTCATGCCCGAATGAAACACATTGAAGTTGACTATCACTTTGTACGGGAACGTGTATCACAGAAGCAACTCCAGATCAAGTTTATCTCATCTAAGGATCAACTTGCAGACATCTTCACTAAGCCTTTACCGCTGCCACAGTTTGAGGCTTGTAGGCGCAATCTTACCCTTCTCAGTTCTTTAGAAAGTGGCTAAGATTGAGGGAGGGTGTTAGACTATGTATAGCTTTTGTACCTATGTACGTATATGGTACATATTGTAACACAACCATTATATATAATGAGATAAGCCACCCCTAGAGGGTTGTGCTGGTTCCCCAAAACTTATTGTCTTACAGTGGGATGGGGGAGCATAAAGACAACTTCAACGGGGCGACCCTTTTCGTCCGCCCGTGTCCATTTAGTTAGGCGCGGCCAAAAGTGACGGCCCAACGCACCGACCCAAACTCAAATCGTGTCCGCCTGACGTCCGTGCCGACCCATTTTCGGCCCAAAATTGCGCCTGGAATGCGTCGGCGCGGACGCGAAGCGGACATGCCGTGCGTCTCCTCCCCGTCCGCCGCGTCCCCATCTGGCAGCCACCCTACCGCCACCGGTCGTCTTATTTATGACGACCACCGACAGCGGGCACACGCGTCAGTCAGTGTGCGCGTCCTTTTTTAACCACACGTGGGCGGGTCGGCCTCATCCACTTTTCCCGTCCACATCTGGCCCCCACCACTCAACTTGTTTCCTCGCCGGCGACCGCAAACCCTAGCGCGACCATGGGCCTCTTCGGCAGCAGCAATGGCAAGGGCACCCCCGGCGCCTCGTCATCCCGTGCTCCCCTCTCCCTCCACCGCCGGCGTGTTTCCGCCCTGAACGCCGGCACCTGCACATCCCGGTGCACCAAGCGCGGTGGCACTGGGAGTACAGGAAGCCCCTCCCTTACCCCGACGTGACACTGCCGCACCATTGGCATTTGGATCCAAACCGGATCCCGGTGCCGGCGGTTCCGCGGACCAGCGGGCACACGACGACGAGGTGCGCCGGCGCCGCGCGCTGCTCACGCGAAGCACCGTCGGCTGCCCGAGTACGCCGCCGACTCTCCCAACTGGGAGGCTTGGTTCGCCCTCGAACACGAGGAGCAACGACGCTCGGGTGTCGACGCCGTCCCGCCGCCGTTCCCACCGCCGCCCCCGGAGGTAGAGCTGGAGGACATGGAGGCAGAGGCGGAGTATCAAGCCGCCCTTGAGGAGGCCCTACAGCACGTGCTGGAGGCTAGCTGCATCGACAAGGATGCGCACTGGGATGGGCTGGAGCAAGCCCTTGCCCTGTCGGCGGCGGGGGACTTCGTCCACACCCCGCTCTTCGTGCCGCCGCCTCCACCGTCGCCGCCCATCCAGCCCAAGCCGGAGCCGGAGCTGGAGCCATCGCGTAAGCGTTCCCTGCCTCCACCCACTTGGCCAGAGGAGGCCTACTCATGGACGGGCCAGTACCGCGAGTGGGTGAGCGCGCCTCCCGTCCACTTCGCCGCGATGCCGGAGGAGGAGGCCGCTGATAACCCACAAGTGTAGGGGATCACAACTGCTTTCGAGGGTAGAGTATTCAACCCAAATTTATTGATTCGACACAAGGGGAGTAAAAGAATATTCTTAAGTATTAGCAGTTGAGTTATCAATTCAACAACATTTGGATAACTTAGTATCTGCAGTGAGGTATTTAGTAGCAAAGTAGTATGATAGTAATGGTAACTGTGGTAAAGGTAAAGATAGTAATGATAGCAGTATTGTAGTGATTGTAACAGTAGCAACGGAAAAGTAAATAAGCAAAGCACAATATATGAAAAGCTCGTAGGCAATGGATCAGTGATGGATAATTATGTCGGATGCGATTCCTCATGTAATAGCTATAACATAGGGTGACACAGAACTAACTCCAATTCATCAATGTAATGTAGGCATGTATTCCGAATATAGTCACACGTGCTTATGGAAAAGAACTTGCATGACATCTTTTGTCCTACCCTCCCGTGGCAGCGGGGTCCTAGTGGAAACTAAGGGATATTAAGGCCTCCTTTTAATAGAGAACCGGATCAAAGCATTAACACTTGGTGAATACAAGAACTCCTCAAACTACGGTCATCACCGAGAAGTATCCCGATTATTGTCACTTTGGGGTTGTCGGATCATAACACATAATAGGTGACTATAGACTTGCAAGATAGGATCAAGAACTCACATATATTCATGAAAACATAATAGGTTCAGATCCGAAATCATGACACTCGGGCCCTAGTGACAAGCATTAAGCATAGCAAAGTCATAGCAACATTAATCTCAGAACATAGTGGATACAAGGGATCAAACCTTAACAAAACTAACTTGATTACATGGTAAATCTCATCCAACCCATCACCGTCCAGCAAGCCTACGATGGAATTACTCACGCACGGCGGTGAGCATCATGAAATTAGTGATGGAGGATGGTTGATGATGACGATGGCGACGAATCCCCCTCTCTGGAGCCCCGAACGGACTCCAGATCAGCCCTCCTGAGAGGTTTTAGGGCTTGGCGGCGGCTCTGTATCGTAAAACGCGATGAAACTGTCTGTCTGATTTTTTTCTCCGCGGAACAGAATATATGGAGTTGGAGTTGAGGTCGGTGGAGCAGTAGGGGGCCCACAAGACAAGGGGCGCGCCCTATAGGGGGGGAGGGTGCCCCCACCCTCGTGGACAGGGTGTGGGCCCCCTGGGCTTCATCTTTTGCCAGTATTTTTCAAGTCATTCCGAGAACTTCTTTTTTCTGCACAAAAATAACACCATGGCAGTTCTCCTGAAAACAGCGTCAGTCCAGGTTAGTTTCATTCAAATCATGCAAGTTAGAGTCCAAAACAAGGGAAAAAATGTTTGGAAAAGTAGATACATTGGAGACGTATCAACTCCCCGAAGCTTAATCCTTTGCTTGTCCTCAAGCAATTTAGTTGACAAACTGAAAGTGATGAAGATAACTTTTACAAGCTCTGTTTGCTCTTGATGTTGTAAATATGTAAAGCCAGCATTCAAGGTTTCAGCAAAGATTATGAATCAACCATATTCACAATAACATTCAGGTCTCATGTTTACTCATATCAATGGCATAATGAACTAGCGAGCGATAATAATAAAACTCGGATGACAACACTTTCTCAAGACAATCATAGTATGATATAACAAAATGGTATCTCGCTAGCCTTTTCTGAGACCACAAAACATAAATGCAGAGCACCTTTAAAGATCAAGGACTGACTAAACATTGGAATTTATGGTAAAAGAGATCCAGTCAAGTCATACCCAATATAAACTAATAGGAATGCATGCAAATAACAGTGTGCTCTCCAGCGGGTGATTTTTAATAAAAAGGTGATGACTCAACATAAAAGTAAATAGATAGGCCCTTCGCAGAGGGAAGTAGGGATTTGTAGAGGTGCCAGAGCTCGATTTTAAAATAGAGAGATAAATAACAATTTGAGCGGCATACTTTCACTATCAAAGCAACAACTATGAGATGGCGATATCTTCCATACTACCTGCATTATAGGCGGTTCCCAAACAGAATGGTAAAGTTTATACTCCCCCACCACCAACATGCATCAATCCATGGTGCTCGAAACAACGAGTGCCTCCAACCAACAACAATCTTGGGGGAGTTTTGTTTAATTATTTTGATTTGCTTTGATCTTTTTGAATCATGGGACTGGGCATCCCGGTTACCAGCCATTTTCTCGTGAATGAGGAGCGGAGTCCACACCTCTTAAGAATAACCCACCTAGCATGGAAGATACAGACATCCCTAGTTGAAACATGAGCTGCTCGAGCATACAAAACAGAATTTCATTTGAAGGTTTGGAGTTTGGCACATAAAATTTACTTGGAACCGCAAGTAGATACCGTATATAGGAAGGTATGGTGGATTCATATGGAATAACTTTGGGGTTTATGGAGTTTCGATGCACAAGCAGTATTCCCGCTTAGTACAGGTGAAGGCTAGCAAAAGACTGGGAAGCGACCAACTGAGAGAGCGACAACATTCATGAACATCCATTAAAATTAATTTACACTAAGTGCAAGCATGAGTAGGATATAATCCACCATGAACATAAATATCGTGAAGGCTATGTTGATTTTGTTTCAACTACATGCATGAACATGTGCCAAGTCAAGTCACTCAATTCATTCAAAGGAGGATACCATCTCATCATACCACATCACAATCATTTTAATAACATGTTGGCACACAAGGTAAACCATTATAACTCATAGCTAATTAAGCATGGCATAAGCAACTATAATCTCTAAATGTCATTGCAAACATGTCTACTTCATAATATGCTAAATCAGGAACGATGAACTCATCATATTTACAAAATCAAAAGAGGTCGAGTTCATACCAGCTTCTCTCATCTCAATCAGTTCATCATATATCATCATTATTGCCTTTCACTTGCACGACCGAACGATGTGTATAATAATAAGAGTGTACGTGCATTAGACTAAGCTGAAATCCGTAAGCATTCATTTCAAGAGAGAAGACAAGATAATATGGGCTCTTGGTTAAATAAACAATCATGCATAAGAGAGCCACTAAACATTTTCAATATGGTCTTCTACTCTTGACCCCAAAGAAAAGAAAAGAAAAGAAAAGAAAATTATTTACACGGGAAAGCTCCCAACAAGTAAAAGAAGAACGAGAAATCTTTTTGGGTTTTCTTTTTAATTATTTCTACTACAGGCATGAAAATTAAACTAACTAATTTTTTTTGGTTTTTTATAAGGTTTATCAAGCACCCAAGAAGAAAACTAGAAAAAGAATTTAAACTAGCATGGATAACACAATGAAAGAGTATGAGCATCGACAACTAGAATAGTGTGTGAACATGAATGGAAAGTCGGTGAGAAATACGTACTCCCCCATGCTTAGGCTTTTGGCCTAAGTTGGTCTATGGCCATGGATATCCTGACAGATATCCGTAGTTGTAACTGGGGTCGTACTGAGATGCAGCAGTTATTGCCTCCTCAGCTCCTGCCTGACGGCAGGCTGCTTCCGCCCTCCTCTCGTGTTCATTTTCCTCCTCCCTGGTGACAACATATATTCGTTTTGCCTGATAATAAAAAAGGATAGGAGCAGGGAGAGTAATATGGACAGCACGACTTCTGTCAAAGATTAGTCGGTATTGGAGGAATTGGTCATTCCTTTCAAGGAATTGATGACTAATCATAGCATTATGATCTAAATAAGCAGGAAGCAATTCCGTATCATTTTCATGTATAGGTATCTCATGATAATTAGCCACACAGGTTGCATAAATTCCTCCAAAAAAGTTTCCAGCTAAAGCATTATGATGCAACCTACGTGCAACAATTGCCCCTAAATTGTATCGTTTATCACCTAATATAGCACTCTTGAGAACACAAAGATCAGGGGCACACATGTGACATGCTTCATCTTTATCATTAATACATCTACCAATGAAGAGAGCAAAATAATTTATAGAAGGAAAATGAATGCTCCCTAAGGAAGCTTGTGCTATGTCCCTAGATTCTCCCACAGTGATAGTAGCAAGAAAATCTTTATATTCAGATTTACTAGGTTCATTAATACTTTCCCACTGCGGGAGTTTGCAAGCAGTAGTAAAATCTTCTAGGTCCATGGTATATGATTTATCATAAATATCAAACAGGACACTTTGAGAATTGCGCGAAGATGTATATTTAAACCTTCTCACAAATGAATCAGTTAAGTACTGGTACTGCAGGCACTTATCTTGCATGAACACCTCAAGGTCGGCATTACGCACATATGCATCAAATTCATCCTTGATACCCGCTGCAGCCATAAATGGCTCCGATGGCCATTAACAAGGCTGTACATAAGCTTCCCTTGGTAATTTGTCGTTGAGCTCACGTATTGCGATCCTGGGTCCTTTCTTCCTTCAGCATTTTCCTGAACATATTTCTTTTTCTGCAATATTTCTGAATTTTTTTAGTAACTGCAAAATAAAAGTAAATAAAACTGAACAAGATTGATAGCAACTACTCCTACAAGTGCCTAGAGCCTATATCATGCATTAAAATCACTTGGGACCTCATAAATTTGACATGCAAGCTCAAGAACAGGGTCACCTATGCAGCAAAAATTTGCAATGAATAAAGCACTAGAACAAAAACTAATTGGATCAATGGAGGAGTCACATACCAAGCAACAATCTCCCAAAGCAGTTTTGTGAATGGAGCTTTGAGCAAAGAGATCGAAAATCACAACAAAATGAGCTAGAACTCGTGCTTGAGCTGGATGGGGATGTTTTTGGGAGGAAGAAGAAGTGTGTGGGTGCAGGAATAAGTGGAGGGGGTCCACCATGGGCCCACGAGACAGGGGGCGTGCCCTCCACCCTCGTGGCCAGGTGGCAGACCCCCCTGCAGTGTTTTTAGTGCCTAAAATCCTCAAATATTCCACAAAAACTCATACTAAATTTGCAGGGCATTTGGAGCACTTTTATTTTTGGGATATTTTTTATTGCATGGATAATTCGGAAAACAGACAAAATATTTTATTTCTACTTTGTTTATTCTAAATAACAGAAAGTAAAGAGAGGGTACAAAAGGTTGTGCCTTCTAGTTTTATCCATCTCATGATCCTCAAAATGAATCCACTAACAAGGATGATCAAGTCTTGTTAACAAACTCATTCCGAATCACATAGAACCGGAGAAATTTCAAAGTGACACTAGGTTACCTCAACGGGGATATGAAAATCCCCAATAATAAGAATATCATACTTTTTCTTTGGAGTAGGAAGAGGAAATTCAAAACCTCCAATAATAATTAATGAAATTTTCCCAATAGAATTTATGTTGTGAACTTGAGGTTGTTTCCTCGGAAAATGTACCGTATGCTCATTTCCATTAACATGAAAGGTGACATTGCCTTTGTTGCAATCAATAACAGCACCTACAGTATTTAAAAAGGGTCTACCAAGGATGATCGACATACTGTCGTCCTCAGGGATATCAAGAATGACAAAGTCTGTTAAGATAGTAACGTTCGCAACAACAACAAGCACGTCCTCACAAATGCTGACAGGTATAGCAGTTGATTTATCAGCCATTTGCAAAGATATCTCAGTAGGTGTCAACTTACTTAAT
The DNA here is from genome assembly GCF_002162155.2 of Triticum dicoccoides. NCBI lineage: Eukaryota > Viridiplantae > Streptophyta > Magnoliopsida > Poales > Poaceae > Triticum > Triticum dicoccoides. The sequence continues at coordinate 652,377,500 of NC_041393.1, forward strand.
TCAAGTCTACGTTACAAGGAAAGAGGCATAACACTAACACCGGCTCCTAAATCACATAAGGCAGTTTTAACATAATTTCTTTTAATAGAGCAAGGTATAGTGGGTACTCCGGGATCACCAAGTTTCTTAGGTATTCCACCCTTAAAGGTATAGTTAGCAAGCATCATGGAGATTTCAGCTTCAGGTATTTTCCTTTTATTTGTAATGATATCTTTCATGTATTTAGCATAGGGGTTTGTTTTAAGCATATCAGTTAAGCGCATGCGTAAGAAAATAGGTCTAATCATTTCAGCAAAACGCTTGAAGTCCTCATCATCCTTTGTCTTCGATGGTTTAGGAGGAAAGGGCATGGGTTTCTGAACCCATGGTTCTCTTTCTCTACCATGCTTCCTAGCAACAAAATCTCTCTTATCATAACGTTGATTTCTTGATTGTGGGTTATCAAGACCAACAGCAGGTTCAATTTCTATATCATTGCTATTACTAGGTTGAACATCTACATGAACATCATTATTAACATTATCATCAGGTTCATGTTCATCTCCGGATTGTGTTTCAGCATCAGAGATAGAAGTATCATTAGGATTATCAGGTGTTTCTACATTAGGTTCACTAGAAGCATGCAAAGTCCTATCATTTTTCTTTTTCTTCTTATTAGAAGAACTAGGAGCATCAAGATTATTATTCTGAGAATCTTGTTCAATTCTCTTAGGGTGGCCTTCAGGATACAAAGGTTCCTGAGTCATTTTACCAGTTCTAGTAGCCACTCTAACAGCAAAATCATGTTTATTATTTAGTTCATCTAGCAATTCATTCTGAGCCTTAAGTACTTGTTCAGCTTGAGTGGTAACCATAGAAGCATGTTTACTAGCGAGTTTAAGTTCAACCTTAACTCTAGACATATAATCACTCAATCGTCCAATCATATAAGCATTACTTTTCAATTGTCTACTAACATAATCATTGAAATTTGCTTGTCTATCCATAAAATCATCAAATTCATCTAAGCACTAGCTACGAAATTTAGTAGACGGGATTTCAACTCTATCATATCTATAGAGAGAATTTACCTTCACTACCTGTGTCGGGTTATCAAGAAAATGTGTTTCTTCAACAGGCGGTATATTAAGGCCATGTATTTCTTCAATAAGAGGTAAATTCTTAACGTCTTCAGCTTTAATACCTTTTTCTTTCATTGATTTCTTTGCCTCTTGCATATCTTCAGGACTGAGAAATAGAACACCCCTCTTCTTCGGAGTAGGTTTAGGAATAGGCTCAGGAGTTGGCTCAACTGGCTTAGGAATTGCCCCGGGAACTGGCTCAGGAAGAGTCCAATTATTTTGATTAGTCAACATATTATTCAATAACAATTCAGCTTGGTCGACTGTTCTTTCCTTGAAAACACAACCAACACAACTATCCAAGTGGTCCTTGGAAGCATCGGTTAGTCCATTATAAAAGATATCAAGTATTTCATTTTTCTTAAGAGGATGATCAGGCAAAGCATTAAGTAATCGGAGAAGCCTCCCCCAAGCTTGTGGGAGACTCTCTTCTTTGATTTGCACAAAATTATATATTTCCCGCAAGGCAGCTTGTTTCTTATGAGCAGGGAAATGTTTAGCAGAGAAGTAATAGATCATATTCTGGGGACTATGCACACAACCAGGATCAAGAGAATTAAACCAAGTTTTAGCATCACCCTTTAATGAGAACGGAAATATCTTAAGAATATAATAATAGCGAGACTTCTCATCATTAGTAAACAGGGTAGCTATATCATTTAACTTGGTAAGATCTGCCACAACAGTTTGAGATTCATTGCCATAAAAAGGATCGGATTCAACTAAAGTAATAATCTCAGGATCAACAGAGAATTCATAATCCTTATCTGTAACACAGATAGGTGAAGTAGCAAGAGGAGGGCCAGGTTTTATTCTAGCATTAAGGGATTGCTTCTTCCATTTACCTAATAACTTCTAAAGATCATATCTATCATTGCAAGCAAAAATAGCTCTAGCAGCTTCTTCATCCATAATATAACCCTCAGGAACAACATGTAATTCATAATTAGGGGGAGAACCTTCATCATCACTTTCATCTATAATTTCATTTTCAACAATTTCATTCTCCCTAGATCTAGTAAGTTGTTCATCAAGAAATTCACCTAATGGCACAGTAGTATCAAGCATAGAAGTAGTTTCATCATAAGTATCATGCATAGCAGAAGTGGCATCATCAATAACATGTGACATATCAGAATTCTTAGCAGTAGCAGGTATAGGTGTCGCAAGCTTACTCATAACAGAAGGAGAATCTAGTGTAGAGCTAGATGGCAGTTCCTTACCTCCCCTCGTAGTTGAGGGATAGATTTTGGTTCTTTGATCTTTCAAGTTCTTCTTAGTGATCAGCAGATATATATCCCAAGTGACTCAAAGAATAGACCTATGCTCCCCGGCAACGGCGCCAGAAATTAGTCTTGATAACCCACAAGTGTAGGGGATCGCAACAGCTTTCGAGGGTAGAGTATTCAACCCAAATTTATTGATTCGACACAAGGGGAGCCAAAGAATATTCTTAAGTATTAGCAGTTGAGTTGTCAATTCAACCACACCTGGATAACTTAGTATCTGCAGCAAGGTATTTAGTAGCAAAGTAGTATGATAGTAATGGTAACAGTGGTAAAGGTAAAGATAGTAATGATAGCAGTATTGTAGTGACTGTAACAGTAGCAACAGAAAAGTAAATAAGCAAAGCACAATATATGAAAAGCTCGTAGGCAATGGATCAGTGATGGATAATTATGTCGGATGAGATTCCTCATGTAATAGCTATAACATAGGGTGACACAGAACTAGCTCCAATTCATCAATGTAACGTAGGCATGTATTCTGAATATAGTCACATGTGCTTATGGAAAAGAACTTGCATGACACCTTTTGTCCTACCCTCCCGTGGCAGCAGGGTCCTAGTGGAAACTAAGGGATATTAAGGCCTCGTTTTAATAGAGAACCGGACCAAAGCATTAGCACTTTGTGAATACATGAACTCCTCAAACTACGGTCATCACAGAGAAGTATCCCGATTATTATCACTTTGGGGTTGTCGGATCATAACACATAATAGGTGACTATAGACTTGCAAGATAGGATCAAGAACTCACATATATTCATGAAAATATAATAGGTTCAGATCTGAAATCATTGCACTCGGGCCCTAGTGACAAGCATTAAGCATAGCAAAGTCATAGCAACATCAATCTCAGAACATAGTGGATACTAGGGATCAAATCCTAACAAAACTAACTTCATTACATGGTAAATCTCATCCAACCCATCACCGTCCAGCAAGCCTACGATGGAATTACTCACGCACGGCGGTGAGCATCATGAAATTGGTGATGGATGGTGGTTGATGATAACGATGGCGGCGAATCCCCCTCTCCGGAGCCCCGAACGGATTCCAGATCAGCCCTCCCGAGAGGTTTTAGGGCTTGGCGGCGGCTCCATATCGTAAAACGCGATGAAACTTCCTCTCTGATTTTTTTTCTCCGCGAAACAGAATATATGGAGTTGGAGTTGAGGTCGGTGGAGCAGCAAGGGGCCCACGAGACAGGGGGGTGCCCCCCACTCTCATGGACAGGGTGTGGGCCCCCTGGCCTTCATCTTTTGCCAGTATTTTTTATATTTTCTGAAACTTAGCTTCGAGGATTTTCAAGTCATTCCGAGAACTTTTCTTTTCTGCACAAAAATAACACCATGGCAGTTCTGCTGAAAACAATGTCAGTCCGTATTAGTTTCATTCAAATCATGCAAGTTAGAGTCCAAACAAGGGCAAAAGTGTTTGGAAAAGTAGATACGTTGGAGACATATCAGCCGCCCACCTCGAGCGATGGAAGGAGCCCTGGCTCCGCCAGGAGCAGTCCGACAGCGAGGAGCAGATGCGCTACGAGGCCATGCTCCAGCGCGACGTGGAGGTGCTCCGGCTTGAGGAGGAGGAGGAGGAGCGCGCGCGGCATGTCGCAATGCTGCCGCCCCAGCACACGCCGGAGGAGGCTGCCCTGGTAGCGTACCAAGCGGTGTTCGGGTGGAATGGCCCTGCTTCGGTCTTCATCAACCTCACCGATGATGGTGGCGTCGAGGGCAAGGGCAAGGGCAAGGCCGACGACGTCTAGGGCAGCGTGCGGGGCGGCAGCAGGCGGGCGCAGACTTTTTTTAATGTTTCATTTATGTTTATTAGATTTAGGTGGACTTTGGCCGGTGTTTAACCATCGTTTGACCGACCACTTTATTTTTAATTATGTTTATTTATGTTTATTTCGTGCAACTTGTTTTTTTCATGCTGGCAAATTTGGGTCGGCCTCCCCGTTGGGCGGTCAAGCCGACCCATTTTAAAATGCGGACGCGCACGTCCGCCTAGCCGACCCAAACGGACAAAAAGCGGACAAAGCGCGCGTCCGTTTGGGTCGACCCATTGGGGTTGCTCTAAGGCCAGCTCCATCGGGTGGCCCCATTCTGTCCGGCTCCATCCGTTTGAGGGAAAACGAACAAACCGGATGGCCCAACGCGCGACTACCCAGACCCATCCTGTCTGTATTGTTTGCACCAATTCATTTCGAGCACAAACTTACGTCGGGTTTGGGTGGCGGCGGACGGCAAATGGACGCGCGCTCGTCGGCGTCGGGGTAGCATGGTAGGTGGCCACCTACCTCCCACCCGCCAACATCAATGCGCACGCACGGGTGGCCTTACCTGTTATCTGACCATTGAACGGTCGCCATTCTTCTTAAATGGGAAGCCGTGGACTTGTCGTCGTCCACACTTCCCACTCCGGTCTCTCTCTACCCCCTTGATTGCCGACACTCCCCAACCCTAGCCGGTCCCCGTCCTGAACTCGCCGGCCGGCCGTAGCCATTGGTCTATGGAACTACGACCGCAAGGGGAAGCATGACCGCGAGGCCGGCTCCTCCTCGGGACGCCGTCGCGGCTCCGTGAAGAAGGAGGAGCCCGCGTCACCGCCGTGTACCTCCCGTCAAGCCTTTGCGCCAGCCCCCTTCACCATCGGCCCTAGGCCCGCCGGCGAGCGCGACCGACAGTACCTCAACGCCGATGTGTGCCGGCGCTACTGGGAGACGACGACGCCGGTCCCGTGGAGCGACGTCCACCTCCCCAACAACTAGCATCTCTCCGCCGATCGGGTCCCTATCCTGCCGGTGCCAAAGAGCGGCCGTGCACGCCACAATGAGATCGAGCACCGCCGCCGCCTCCTCCTCGACGACCTCTACTTCGACGATAGGTACGCACCCGATTCCGGCCTCTGGGACACCTGGCTCCAGGACGAGCATGACACGTGGTGGCGTCCTACTTCGCTGGCATGGTGTCGGGGCCGCGGCGGCCACGTCAGGAGGTGCGCGGGTGTACGCGGGTGCGCAGCCTCACGCCCACGCCGTCGCCTTCACCGTCTCCGTCACCACCTCCACCTCCTCGCATGATAGCGGAGGAGGAGGCCCAGCTCATGCAGCGTGTCATGGAGGAGTCCGCGAACACGCATGATGAGCGCCAATGGCCGGACCTCGAGGAAACGATGCCCTCTCTGCAGCCGGCGACATCGCCATCCCTGAGCTGGATATGGTGGCGGCAGAGGAGACAATGGGGGACGCGCCGGTGGCCGCGTTCCACCCCGATTTGGTGGGCCAGCACTGGAGCTAGTCGTGCACGGATCCGAAGATGGCTGACACCGTGGGGGGCGTGAACTGGTGCCCCATGCCGCTGCATTCACCAGAGTGGGAGGCCTCGCCATGGGAGGAGGTGGTGCAGGCACCTTCAGCCTTCCAGCCCACCCCCGTGTACCACACGCCGCCGTCCCACCTTTGGACGCCGTCGGCCTACGTCGACCTCGTCAGCGACGACGATGACACCGGCAGCCACTGAAGACGGCGACGGCCACGACACTGATGGCCACGGCCGGAGCGCGCGGGCGGCGTTTTTTATTTTGTTTTTATGTTAATTATGGCACTGGGCCATTAAGTGAACTGTTAAACTATGCCGCTTTGTGGCCGTGACCACTAACTATTGTTTTATGTTTTTTAACTGTGTTTATTTACTTTATTTAGTCATTTTTTCTATTTTAATCATGTCCAACGCAAACATGATTTGGGGTGCGGCCGCGCGGTGGGTGCACGCATGACCCAACGGACAAGATCGGACACGGGCGAACCCATTGCCGCCCCAGAGGGACAAAATCCGGCCAAACGGGACGTCCGTTTGGGGTCGTGCGGTGGAGTTGGCCTATGGGCAGCGACGAGTGGGCCATGGATTTTGCTGCTGCGATCGATCAAGAAACAGAGTGGAGAGTGGTGGTATGTACACAGCACGGATAGGCGACTAAGGCCAACTCCAACGGGCAACCCCATCATGTCTGCCCTCGTCTGTGCATCCGTTTGAGGGTAAACGGACAAAGCAGGGCTTCCAACGGGCGGCCGCAAATGGATCGTCATCCGTTTTCTGTCCGCTTTCGACCCATTCCTGGCCCAAGTTTAGGCCGAGTTTGCAGCTGGACGGAAAGCGCGCAGACGCCAGTGACGCGTGCCCTTGTCCTGCCCTGGCCCGTCCGTCGGGGAGACAAACCCCTCTTTTCTCTTCTTCTACCTCCCTCCGTGCCATGACATCGCCGTTGCCACCACCCTCCCCGGCCTCGCCGTCTTACACTAGTGTCATCCCAACCCGCACCGCGCCATGCCATAATTGTTTCCGCACCGGCTTTCCGAAAAGCATTTGGCCGGCGTTCTCCTTGTTGCCAGTGGGAGAGAATCTACGGCCGTTGGTGTCGCCCGTCGTCCCCAACTTCTTATGGCTGGCTTTTCGGTGACGCAGGGCGCCCCTCCAGCACCACCGACCCCGAAATGTTGCTTTGCTGCTTGCGAGGGGAGCAGGGCGTGCACTATCCAGCTGCTTCCCCGGCACGACCGCAAGGCGATCGACGGATTGCTCACAAGGTACAATGGATAGTGGTGATGAGTTTTTCTTTGACAACTTTACTTGCTCATCGGATGATTCATCCTCATGATGAAGAGCTGGTGGCTGTGTTGGTCGTACATGAACACATTACTAGGAAGCGGCCTAAGTATAGGGGATTAATCCCCGACCATGCTTCAGCCTTGGACTGCAATAGAGAGAAAGGCCGCACCCTTCTCTATGCCGATTATTTTAAGGATGGTGCACTCTTTCGGCCACATCAATTTCTTCGCCGATTCCAAATGAGAAGGCATGTGTTCAATCGTATTCGAGAGGGAGTGGTCGCGCATGACCCATACTTTGAGTACAAAGAGGATGCCATAGGCAAGCTTGGTTTCCCTTCATACAATAAATGAATTGCGACTATCCGCATGCTTGCATATGGAATTCCTGGTGATCTTGTGGATGAGTATGTTCATATGAGTGAGTCCGCACGTCTCCTCGCATTGTATAGTTTTTGCACAGTCGTGGTGGAAGTGTTCGGCCCGGAGTACCTCAGAGAGCCAATTGTCGCTGATATAGAGAGATTGTTGGAGATCAATGCCAATAGGGGCTTTCCGGGCATGCTTGGTAGTATAGACTGTATGCACTAGAAGTGGAAGAACTGTCCATTTGCTTGGCAGGGGCAGTACAAGGGGCATGTGAAAGGTTCCACTGTTATACTTGAAGCTGTGGCTTCACAAGATCTCTGTATATGACATTCTTTCTTCGGCATGGCTAGCCGGTTCTCAGAATGATATTAGTGTTCTTCAGCGGTCTCCAGTGTTTGCAAGGCTTGCGGAAGGGCACTCCCCGAAGGTCAACTTTGAGGTCAATTGCCACCATGACAACAAGGGATATTACCTAGCTGATGGCCTCTATCCTCAGTGGTCCACTCTTGTGAAGACCATACCCAATCCGCAAGGAGAGAAGAGACAGAGGTTTGCCCAAATGCAAGAGAGTGCTAGGAAGGATGTGGAGCGTGCTTTCGATGTGCTTCAGTCTCGGTGGGATATCGTTCGTAACCCTGCATTGACATGGAGCACGAAGAAGCTTTAGGAGGTCATGACTGCATGTGTGATCATGCACAACACGATCATGGAGGATGAGGGCGATGATAGCATATACGACCAAGGGTTTGATTTTCATGGTGAAAACGTTGAGCCTGAGCATCCACCTCCTGCATCCTTTGAACAGTTTGTGTAGTTTCATCGGGAATTACGTGATTGACATACTCATGTCCAGCTCCAGGATGACTTGGTTCAGCACGTGTGGACTCACATTGGCAACCAGTAGATTTATCTGTTTAATTTCTTGGCATGCAAATAAATTTTGATTGGGTTGCAAGACTATTTGATATTGTTTTCTTGTCATGCAAACAAATTTCGATTGGGTTGTAAGACTATTTCGGAGCTATGTTTGATTTGAACCATTTCATATGCATCATTTTTCATTTTTAGTGTGCTGGTGAAGGGACGAGACGCGGCCGAAATGCGGCCGCAACATCCACAAATCCGGGCGGACACGACCCCATTGCCACCCCAAACGGACCAAAAGCGGATGGAATGGACGTCCGTTTGGGGTCGCGCATTGGAGTTGTCCTAAGGGAAATCTAACCGTCAAGCCCAAATAGACGTTTGTTTTGCCCGGATTCCGTCCCTTTGGGTCGGCAAAATAGACGCCCTTGTCCGGCTTGGATCTTCCACTAGTCGGTGCACTTATTGCTCAGCCGCATCCCAGAAACATGTCTGTGTTGGACCTAAAGAAAAAACAAAATAGGTGTTGCAAAAATATCCTAAGACATAAATATATTACAAACTTAATTAAACTGTCCATGATAGTCACGTGCTTGAGATACTACTTAAGTTGAAATTAAATAAACATAAAAAACCGATAAATCCACCGCCCACGCGCCGCCTTCAAGCGCCACAGTCCTCCTCGTCATCCACGGTTCGGTCGATGTAGGGAGGCGCCATCCAGAGGCCGGGTGGCGCCCCCCCCAAAAGGGACGGGCGCGCCATTTACCGGCTACGGTGATGGACGTGGTGATCACGTCGCCCAGGCCGCCTGCGGTGCTGGAGGCGACGACGACGGTGGGCTGCATTGCACCATGGTCGTCCATGGCCAAGACTGCTCGTACAGTGCCTGGTTCCACTCAGGGGTGGGTGGCCAGTCCTCCATCACCTCCTCCTTCACCACCTACTCCATGTCCAGCTCCGGCACGTAGACATCCTGGCGGCCGGCAGGTGATCTCCTCGAGGCAGATGCGACTGCTCGCCGGGACCGGGGGTGGGTGGTGGGGATGGACACCCGATCCGGGCTTAGAAGACACCCATTGCGGAGGAGGGCATTGGACCACGGTGGCGGGGGTGTCGGTCTGCCAATACTGGCGGCAGGTGTCCACCTTGACATACGGCCGGAAGCACACATGAGCCACCGGAGGGGAGATCGAGAAGCGGCTGACGAGGTGGAGTGGGTGGCCGCACTTCTAGATGAGGCGGACGACGACTCCGCATCGTGGTCATGCTTGGCCTTCTTGCCAGGCACCCACTTCCAAAATCCAATGGAGGTGGCCGACGGAGAGCGAGGTGGGACGGCCCCGCTAGTCTAGGGTTTGGTGTCGGGCAAGGGGGGAGCAATGGCATGGACGCAGAGGGGAAGTAGAAGTGAACTGGCCAGTCAATGGCTTCGCCACAAGAAAGGACGTGGCTAGGGGCGGCTAGGTGGCTAACCGGCGAGCCCGCGTATTCGTGTGGATTAAATGGGGTTGGTGGGAGCACTAGTAGAAAAAGAGCCTATTGTCCCGGTTCATAAGGGCCTTTAGTCCCAGTTCTGGAACCAGGACTAAAGGGTCGTTACTAAAGCCTCCCCCCTTTAGTCCCGGTTCTTACACGAACCGGGACTAAAGGTCGTCCACGTGGCCGCTGCCTGGAGGTCCACCTTTAGTCCCGGTTGGTAACACCAACCGGTACTAAAGGAAATTTTATGATTTTTTTAATTTGTTTTTGAAAGTTTTTCTTGATTTTCAAATTTCTGAATTATTTTAACCTCTAATCTCTAATCACTCCTCATCATTGCTCAATTTAACCTCTAATCTCTAATCACCCCTCATCATTCCAAATCATCTAACTTCCCGGAGGGTCACCCATCCTCTCACTACTCCAGCCTGAGCACGCTTAACTTCCGGGTTCTATTCTCCCTCGTTTCCAAGTCTGCACTTGTTGTTTTCCTAACAATAGTAAGATGTCAATCCTATTAACCCTCAGGAATTTAGCTTGAGCATGAAGTCACACATTTCATTGTTTGAGTTTGAAACTATTGTTCTAAAAAACAATAATTATTTAGTAACACTAATATTTCTTGAATAAGAAGTTTGACCATAGTTTGACCACAGTTTGACCAGATTTGACCAAAATTAAAAAAAAACTGAAATAATTATTTAGTAACACTAATATTTCTTGAATAAGTAGTTTGACCATTGTTTGACCACAATTTGACCAGATTTGACCAAAATTCAAAAAAACTAAAATAGTTATTTAGTAACACTAATATTCTTGAATAATTATTTACTAGCACTAATACTTCTTGAATAAGTAGTTTGACCATAGTTTGACCAGATTTAACAAAAATAAAAAAACTGAAATTTGAGCATAACTTCTTTTCCTTTTAGAATTTGAGGATTCTAAAAATTTGCAAACAAGCAATATGCTGTCAAAATCAGATGTGGATGTTTGTGCTGAAAATTTTGATATATTATACGTTTTTTCTGACATAGTATGCAAAAGTTGTAGCCGTTTTACATTTTCCCTACACTTTTGCAAAACATGTCCAAATTTAAGTTTTAAATTTTCCTAACTAGTAGATGTAGTAACATAACTACATCTCGAAGGATTATAATTTTTGAAGTTTTCATCATTTTTTTTGCTTTTTACAAAACTGAAAAGGCGATCCACGCGCCGGGGGGGGGGGTTTGAAAATGGGACCTTTAGTACCGGTTCGTGCCACGAACCGGTACTAATGCCTCAAACCCCATTAGTACCGGTTGATGGCTCGAACCGGGACTAAAGGTCTAACCTTTAGTACCGGTGGTGCCACGAACCGGTACTAGTGGGCATCGCACCCTTTAGTATCGGTTCGTCGCACCAACCGGGACTAAAGGTCCCATTGGAACCGGGACTAATGCCTGTACGGTGCTCTAGCCGCTCGAACCGGGACTAATGCTCACATTAGTCCCGGTTCGTAATGCAACCAAGATTAATGCTCTTCTCTGGCCGAACCAAAACCGTGTTTTCTACTAGTGGATGTAGTTGGATTGCCGACACGCAGACCTGAGGTGAACGATGAGAGGCCTACAAATGATTAAATTACTACACGGAACTTGACAGATATGTGAAAAAGATGTTTTTGTGTCAACCGGATTTTTTTTATTTTTTAACTTGAAAACAATTTTCCCAAGCTGCACAGCTACCAAACTTCTTACTCGTGGAATCCCCTCAACCGTCAGATCGATACTCCCCGCCAAAAACAAAGGGTTAGATCAGCGGCCACACAACCTCTTTTAAAGTTTTTTTGACCAATGTTGTTCTTACGTGGACGCGTCTAGTGATGAAGTCATGTACCTAGGGTAGGGTCATGGACCTGTCCAAGGTACCCTCCCCAAGGACATCTTTTAAGAAGAAGGCATTTTCCAGTCGACCAAGAGGAACTCCACTCGACGGACTAGAAGACAATCGACGAACATGAAGACACTCGACCATGAAGAGTCACTCGACCACCAGGAGTTCAAGATCTACTCTGAATCCAAACGGTCTGTAATTAAGTAGTCTTTATGGTCATAATGACACTTTATGTAAGGTGTTACCAGTAACACCAGACCTTAATGTACTTTAACCCTCCGCTACGTGGGCTAGCTGGGGTCTTGGCGTTCTCTATATAAGCCACCCCTCCACTGGTAGAAGGGTTCGCACCCATGTAACTCTCACACATATAATCCAGTCGACCGCCTCCGGGCTCCGAGACGTAGGGCTGTTACTTCTTCCGAGAAGGGCCTGAACTCGTAAAACACTTGTGTGCACAACTACTCCATAGCTAGGATCTTGCCTCTCCTTAGTACCCCCCTACACTACTGTCAGACTTAGAACCAAGACAGTTGGCGCCCACCGTGGGGCAGGTGTCTTAGCGACTTATTGGAGAAGTTGCAATTTTTCCAATTCCCATCATCATGGTTTCAGGTGGAGTTTTGGTTGAGGGCCACGAGATCCGTCTCAGCACGCTCACATTCGTCGCCGACGACTCTGCCTGGCTGCAGGAGGCTCCGCTCGACGTGGATGCGCTCCCAGTACGCGGGGCTACGCACTTTCGAGCATGTGTCCGCGGCGTCCTTCTGCGGCAACCGTCGACTCAGTATCGGCCGGTTTTCGTGTTATCCTCCCTCCCAGCTTCCCGCCGGCGTAAGCACTCCGGTCGGTCGAGGCTTCAGCGGTGGGTGAGGCACGCAGTGGCTCGCCAGTCGACCACTCCCAAGTCGCGGCAATCGAGCCCGACGAATCTCTCTACGGCCTGTTCGACCTGTCAATTGGCTCCGCAGAGACTGCATCCGAGTGCGACAGTAGTGATCCGGCGACGAAGGTCCTGATGGTCAATGGGCCGCACGTTCCCCCCGGCTTTCCTAGCACCGAGGGAGGCAACGGCGGAGGTGATCCGTCGCACGACCATGAGGAATACTGCCCCGAGCCCCTCAACTCGCAGCAGAGGGAATAGCTTCCCCGCTGGAACATGGATGCGCTTCATACTCCGATCGTTGGAGAAACCCCTGAGGCTCGCACCTTAGAGGACGCGCGCTTGGCCAACTTGGCTGAGCGCACTCGACTGGAGAACCTTCAGCGGGCACTCGACGAGCGCGCGCGGCAACGGATTCCAGACTCCAGTCGACGCCAACGCTTTAAACCTCCGACTCAGGTATACCGCACTCCGATTCAGAATTTGGCAGCTGCAACCCGTATAGCAGAGTCGATTCAGCCTTCCCAGTCAGAGGCTGGCAGAGGCTTGATGCAAATCAGGGATTTTCTCCGGGCAGTAGGAGATCAGAATTTGGTTGTGTCGTAGTCGCGGAATAGGATTCATAGCAGATCCGTGGCGGCAAATACGGTCCAGTCGGCTCATAGCCCCAGATCGCCCCCGAGGCGTGAAGGGCATGGCGACCGCCACGATCAGTACAGGAACTATGAGCAGTATGATCACCGATTCGATCGCAACGATCGAAGTCGAGTGCCCACTCCTCCCCTGAGGGGTGGATCATATATGCCTCGACAGCAGGATGACAGACGCCAACACAGTGGCGGGCGAAGGATTCCAGTCGACCCTAGGGAACCAGGCTTTGATGCGAGATCCATCATCGTTCAAGGTTTGGTCGACCGGAACATAGCCCACAGAGAGGGTAATGACAGAGATGTACCCACCAGCAGCCGAGTGCATGTCTCCATACCAGAGTGTTTCAGCAGAACCATCAGAGCCGCGGTGATTCCTCCCAACTTCAGGTTGGCGACTGGAGTCAGCAAGTTCAACGGTGAGTCCAAGCCCGATACTTGGCTTGAGGACTACCGAGTGGCTGTTCAGATCAGCGGTGGAAATGATGAGGTGGCCATGAAGCATCTACCTCTCATGTTGGAAGGGTCAGCCAGGGCATGGCTGAATCAGTTGACACCCAACATCATTTACACGTGGGAGGACCTCTCCCGAGTGTTTGTTAGGACATTCGAAGGAACGTGCAAGCGACCGGCAGGACTGACAGAGCTGCAATCTTGTGTGCAGAAGTCGAATGAGACTCTGAGGGATTACATCCAGAGATGGATCACACTGCATCACACAGTAGAGAATGTATCTGATCACCAGGCAGTTGGCGCCTTCAAGGAGGGCGTAAAATACAAAGAGCTAAGCCTGAAATTCGGTCGAACCGGAGACATGTCTCTGAGTCGAATGATGGAAATAGCCACCAAATATGCCAATGGTGAGCAAGAGGATCGGCTCCGGAGTGACAGGCACAAATCAGTCGCCCAGGACACCGGAGGTGGAAATTCCAGTCGAAAGCAAAAGCGTAAAGCCGAGCCAGCCGCTCCTGGAGAAGCCTTGGTCTTGAATCAAGGAAAATTCAAGGGGAAGCCCAAGGGGCCTTGGAACCCCAAGAAAGTAAAAGATAAAGAAAGAAACGACATGATGGATTTGCCATGTCACATCCACACCAAGAAAGATGAAGAGGGTAACTTAATTTACCCTAAGCATACCACTCAACAGTGTCGACTCCTGATACAGCAATTCCAAGGGAAGCAGTCCAAGGACAAAGAAAAAGAGTCGGACAAGGTTGAGGACAAGGAGGACAGTGACGAGGAATATCCGCAGGTCAATTCCACCCTGATGATTTTTGCTGACGTTGAAAGCAAAAACCGACTGCAAGTTATAAACTGAGAGGTGAATATGGCTGCTCCATCAACACCCAGTTACCTGAAGTGGTCTCAGACTGCCATTACGTTCGACCAATCTGATCACCCCACGCACATAGCCACCCCTGGGAGGCAAGCGTTGGTGGTCGACCCAGTCGTCGAGGGCACTCGGCTGACCAAAGTGTTGATGGATGGCGGTAGCAGTTTGAATATACTATACGCTGAGACGCTGAAAGGGACGGGCATTCCGATGTCCAGACCGAGCACAAGCAACATGAGTTTCTATGGAGTCATCCCTGGCAAGAAGGCCACATCACTCGGCCAGATTGCTCTTGACGTGGTTTTTGGTGATTCAAAGAATTTCTGCAAAGAGAAACTGACATTTGAGGTTGTGGATTTCCAGAGTGCCTATCGTGCAATTTTGGGCAGGCCAGCTTATGCACGTTTTATGGCTCGACCATGTTACATGTACCTCAAACTAAAGATGTCTGGCCCTAAAGGCGTGATCACTGTCACAGGTAACCGCAAGAAGGCAGAAGAGTGCTTCTAGAAAGGCTCAAAGATCGTCGATGCTCAGATGGTGGCAGAAGAGTGGCAGGAACACCAGAGGAATGCAGACCCGAGTGATTTGTTGCGAGCCAAAAAGCCTGCTATGGAATCAGCGTTCCAGTCGTCCGGTGAAACGAAACCCGTTCACATCCACCCGACCGACCCTAACGCTGCTCCGACTCATATATCCACAACACTCGACCCCAAATAGGAAGAAGCGCTCATCCAGTTCCTCCGTGAGAACTGGGACATCTTTGCATGGAAACCTTCTGACATGCCGGGTGTACCCAGGGGACTGGCTGAGCATCGTCTACGAGTCGATTCAAAGGCAAAACCTGTGAAGGAACATCTGCGACGGTCCACCGTCCAGAAAAGGAAGGCTATTGGCGAGGAAGTGGCTCGGCTCCTAGCAGCAGAGTTTATCCGAGAGATTTACCACTCTGAGTGGCTCACCAATGTCGTCATGGTCCCCCAAAAGGACAATTCGCTTCGCATGTGCATCGATTTTAAGCATATCAATCGGGCCTTCCCGAAAGATCATTTTCCTCTTCCCCGCATCGACCAAATAGTCGACTCGACTGCGGGATGTGAGCGACTGTCTTTCTTGGACGCGTACTCCGGGTACCATCAGATCCGTCTGTTTGGACCCGACGAGATCAAAACAGCTTTCAACACCCCATTCGGGTGCTTCTGCTATGTCACCATGCCATTCGGCCTGAAGAATGCCGGAGCCACGTTCATGAGGATGATTCAGAAGTGTTTGCTCACTCAAATCAGTCGGAATGTGGATACATACATGGATGACATTGTGGTCAAGTCACGGAAAGGTTCCGACCTGCTGACTGACCTCGCTGAAACATTTGCCAACCTCAGGAGGTATGATATCAAGCTTAACCCATCCAAGTGCACATTCGGAGTTCCTGGTGGAAAGTTACTCGGTTTTCTCGTTTCTGAACGAGGAATCGATGCAAACCCAGAGAAAGTAGGCACTATTCTCCGAATGAAATGACCTGTGCGTGTGCACGATGTCCAGAAGCTTACTGGTTGCTTGGCCGCTTTAAGTCGATTCATCTCTCGTCTCGGTGAGAAGGCATTGCCTCTTTACCGACTGATGAAGAAGTCAGACAAGTTCGAGTGGACTCCTGAAGCTGACGCAGTGTTTGCAGAGCTGAAAACCCTGCTTTCCACCTAGCCGGTGGTTGCTGCCCCGATTAGCAAAGAGCCTTTGCTGCTTTACATTGCAGCCACAGGACAAGTCGTCAGTACTGTACTTACGGTCGAGCGGGAAGAAGAAGAGAAAGCCTTCAAAGTTCAGTGCCCAGTATATTACATTTCCGAAGTCCTTACCCCATCCAAGCAACGATACCCTCATTATCAGAAGCTTGTATATGGGATTTATATGACCACAAAGAAAGTTTCTCACTATTTCTCTGACCATATCATCACAGTCGTCACCGACGCCCCCTTATCAGAGATTCTGCACAACATAGATGCAACTGGTCGAGTGGCAAAATGGGTGATTGAACTTCTTCCCCTAGATATCAGATTTGAGGCAAAGAAAGCTATCAAGTCCCAAGCAATAGCAGATTTCCTCGCCGAGTGGACTGAACAGCAGTTGCCGACTCAAGTTCACTCGGAGCACTAGACTATGTTCTTCGATGGCTCCAAAATGCTGAATGGTTCCGGTGCCGGAGTAGTCTTGGTTTTCCCCCGAGGAGATAAGCTCAGATATGTACTCCAGATTCACTTTGATTCCTCCAACAATGAAGCAGAATACGAAGCACTCTTGTATGGGTTGCATATGGCCATTTCACTCGGCGTCCGTCGCCTCATGGTCTACGGTGACTCGGACTTGGTGGTCAACCAAGTGATGAAGGAGTGGGACGTTAGAAGCCCAGCCATGACTGGTTACTGCAATGCAGTCAGAAAGCTGGAGAAGAAATTTGAGGGATTAGAGCTCCATCACGTCCCCCGACTGAAAAATCAAGCAGCCGATGACTTGGCGAAGATAGGTTCCAAAAGAGAAGCCATTCCGAGTGGCGTGTTTTTGGAGCATGTTCACAAGCCATCGGTTCAAGAAGATCCTTTCACTGAGGAAGCCCCGCAGCCAAAAAGCGCCACAGATCCGACTGAAGTCGAGGTCCCAGCTGTGGTCGACTTAATCATGGAAGTTCTGGTCATCACTCCCGACTGGACAGTGCCCTATATCGCCTATATTCTGAGGAAAGAGCTCCCCTAGAATGAAGAAGAGGCTCGAGAGATCGTCCGCCGATCCAAAGCCTTTACCGTCATGAGGGGACAGTTGTACAGAGAAAGTATGACTGGAGTCAGCCAGAAATGCATAACACCGGAAGAAGGTCGAATGATTCTCAACGACATCCACTCGGGGACCTGTGGCCATCATGCGTCCTCTCGGACCATCATGGCTAAAGCATATGGAGCGGGTTTTTACTGGCCCAGAGCAAATGAGACGGCGAAAGAGATAGTCAACAAGTGTGAAGGATGTCAATTCTACTCCAATATGTCGCACAAACCCGCCTCAGCCTTGAATACCATTCCACTCGTCTGGCCCTTCACTGTATGGGGGTTGGATATGGTTGGACCACTGAGAACAGGCAGAAGCGGCTACACCCATGTATTGATAGCAGTCGACATGTTCACCAAGTGGATTGAGGCTAAACCCATGAAGAATCTGGATGCCGGCACCGCCGTCAGCTTCATCAGGGAGTTGATATTCAGATATGGAGTTCCACACAGCATCATCACAGACAATGGGTCAAACTTCGACTCCGAGGAATTCAGAGCCTTCTACACATCTCAGGGTACACGAGTCGACTATGCTTCAGTCGCTCACCCCCAGTCGAATGGACAAGCAGAACGAGCAAATGGCTTAATTCTCAAAGGGTTGAAACCCCGACTGATGCGCGACCTCAAGCACGCAGCTAGTGCATGGGTCGACGAACTTCCGTTGGTGCTTTGGGGATTAAGGACCACGCCAAACCGGTCAACTGGGAGGACTCCGTTGTTCTTGGTCTACGGAGCTGAAGCAGTCTTGCCGAGTGACCTGCTTCACAAGGCACCCCGAGTCGAACTCTACACCGAAGCTGAAGCAGAGCAAGCCCGACAGGACGTGGTTGACCTTCTAGAAGAAGAAAGAGAGATGGCCTTGATCCGATCGACCATTTACCAGCAGGACTTGCGTCGCTTCCATGCCAGAAACGTGAAGAGTCGAGCTTTCCAGGAGGGAGATTTAGTTCTCCGAGTGGATCAGCAGAAACCACACAAGCTTGCTCCTACTTGGGAAGGTCCCTTCATCGTTACCAAGGTTCTCCACAATGGAGCATACCGCCTTTACAATGTCGAGCACCAGATTGACGAGCCCCGAGCATGGAACGCGGAGCTGCTCCGCCCCTTTTATACTTAAGTTTTTCACTCGGATGAGTTGTAATAAAAGTACTTCTGTAGTGTATTCATCAAAGACAAGAGTTTCATAATTTTCTCAGTGATTGTTATTGCTTTTGTTCTCATAAATCTGTCCCCCAGTGGGTGGCTTAGCTGCGAGCCCGTTTCGCCTAAGCTTGTAAAAAATCCTACCGAGTGGTAAGCCAGCCTTCCACTCGGAGGCTTAGCTGCGAATCCGTTTCTCCTAAGTTAAACAAAATCCTACCGAGTGGTAAGCCAGCCTTCCACTCGGAGGCTTAGCTGCAGTCCAAGTACTCGCCTAAGTTAAACAAAATCCTACCGAGTGGTAAGCCAGCCTTCCACTCGGGGGCTTAGCTGCAGCCCAGTGCTCGCCTAAGTTTTTGAAAATCCTACCGAGTGATATGCCAGCCTTCCACTCGGGGGCTTATCTGCAGCCCAGTGCTCGCCTAAGTTAAACAAAATCCTACCGAGTGGTAAGCCAGCCTTCCACCCGGGGGCTTAGCTGCAGCCCAGTGCTCGCCTAAGTTTTTGAAAATCCTACCGAGTGGTAAGCCAGCCTTCCACTCGGGAGGCTTAGCTGCAGCCCAGTGCTCGCCTAAGTTTTTGAAAATCCTACCGAGTGATAAGCTAGTCTTCCACTCGGAGGCTTAGCTGCAACCTAGTGTTCGCCTAAGTATAAAATACAACGTGCGCTCCGCGAAGAGGATGAGGCGCAGGTCGACTCCTGCCTTCTCCTTCCGAGCTACGCCACAAATACAACGTGCGCTCCGCAAGGAGGACGAAGCACAGGTCGACCGCTACCTTCCCCTCCAAAACTATGCCACGAAAATCCTACCGAGTGGAGAGCAAACCTCCCACTCGGGGGCTTAGCTGCGGCCCAGTGCTCGCCTAAGTTTCTAAAATCCTACGGAGTGGAGAGCAAACCTCCCACTCGGGGGCTTAGCTGCAGCCCAGTGCTCGCCTAAGTTTCTAAAATCCTACCGAGTGGAGAGCAAACCTCCTACTCGGGGGGCTTAGCTACAGCCCAGTGCTCGCCTAAGTTTCTAAAATCCTACCGAGTGGAGAGCAAACCTCCCACTCGGGGGCTTAGCTGCAGCCCAGTGCTCGCCTAAGTTTCTAAAATCCTACTGAGTGGAGAGCAAACCTCCCACTCGGGGGCTTAGCTGCAGCCCAGTGCTCGCCTAACTTTCTAAAATCCTACCGAGTGGAGAGCAAACCTGCCACTCGGGGGCTTAGCTGCAGCCCAGTGCTCGCCTAAGTTTCTCAAATCTTACCGGGTGGAGAGCAAACCTCCCACTTGGGGGCTTAGCTACAGCCAAGTGCTCGCCTAAGTTTCTAAATCTGGTCGAGTGGATAACAAGTTTCGGACTCGGAGGCTTGGTTGCAGCCCAGCACTCACCCAAACATAACGAGCACAAGTCGATTGCAATTTGTGCTTCATTCCTACCTGCAAAAGAGCATTACAGATACTAGTATATATTCCAACCCAAGGAAGATGGTTGTTGGAAAGCAGAAGCTAACGTATTTCAACGGCAAATCAAGTTCGGATAACGTCCTACGGATCCGGAAGTGCTCAGGAATCAAGCTTGTTAAATTTTATCGGTTACGAAAATCACTCGGCATTCCAAGGCAAATTCAAATCATCAAGCATAGAAGTTTTTTACCCCTCCTACGGAGGGCTGGAAGGCGCAACAAACTCGGTCAGGTTGATCCCATCTGCGATCCGAGTGGCAGCAACGATGAAGGTCTCCATGAAAGAATGGAAGTCATGCTTCCTAGTGTTGGCCACCTTGAGAGACACCAGCTTGTCTTCTCTCGCTTACTTGCAGTGGACGCGGACTAAGGACAGAGCGACGTCAGCACCACACCTGGCAGAAGACTTCTTCCATTCTTGCACTCGACTTGGCACTTCGTTCAGTCGAGTCATCAGTGACTCAAGGTCATTCTGAAGCGTTTCTTCTGGCCAGAGTGATGTGTCGATGCGCGACGTTGCACCCTTCAGTCTTGCAAGGTAGTCGACCACTGCAGCAACGCGAGACTCAAGACGGAGCATGTTCATAGCAGTTTCATCTTTCACCGGAGAGTTGATGGGATCCAAGCCAGTCTCCACTCGACTAGTCTCCTCTTCAAAGTTTTGGCAGAATTCTGTGGACACGATTCAAGGATAAGCTAATAGTCCTACAGCAAGTCAGTAATAACCAGTCGGATATAAGAGGTTACCTTCGAGCATGAGGAATAGCTTCTTGGCAAGTCCTCCCAGATAAACCTCCAGGTCATTCTTCTTTCCCGCCAGTTCGCCAGCTTTGTCGCTCAGGACCATATTGGCATTCTTCAGTCGGATGACTTCCTGGTTGGCCACGCCGAGAGCAACTTTCAGATTAGTGTTTTCCTCTTCAAGTTTGCTGACATAAGCCAACCTCTCTTCTGCAAGTTTTGTCTTGTCCGAAGCCGCTTTCTGCGCCTCGGCGAGGTCAAGGTCCTTCTTCTTCAGAGCATCCTTGAGTTTTTCTGCAAAAATCACAATAAGATCAGACTCAGAGACAGGCAAGAAGAAAAGACAGTCGTCAAGATTCTCACCAAACATACCTTTTGCCTCCTCCTTCGGCTTCATGAAGTTCTCTTGGACAAGCTTCAGGTCAAGTTCAAGCTGGATATGCTTGTTCTCCAACTCGGTATAACGAGAAACAAGGTCACAAGATTTCTGCGAAAGTTCAGTCGACAAACATCAAAGACAGATCACTTCCGAGTGACTAAGAGAAAAATCATAGTATTTCTAAGACTACAGCTGAATCTAAACATTCAACTGTAGTCTCGGGGACTATGAAAGTGCGTTATGTCGACTAGAGGGGGGGTGAATAGGCGATTTTTATGAATTCTTCACTGAGGAATTTGCCGGTGAGGAAATTCCTTAGCGAAGAACTATTAGCACCGGAATAAGTACTCAGAAGTAAGCATAACAGAATACAAGCATGGTCATCATGATGAAATGAAGACTAGCACATAGTACAGAAAGCGTAATCACAGGATAACACAAGATGAAGACAAACAGACTGAAGAAATTGAACTGAGGAAATTGAGAAAGTCTTCAGTCAAAGTCTTCAAACACAGATATGAACAAACACTCAACACAGTAATGAGGAAATGAAAGGGTTGAGGAAATAGAACCAGTTAGGTTGTGAAGACAATGATTTGGTAGACCAGTTCCAACTGTTGTCCCAGTTGTACGTCTGGTTGGAGCGGCTGAGTATTTAAACTCGAGGACACACAGTCCCGGACACCCAGTCGCTGAGCACGCAGCTCAGGACACCCAGTCCTCACCGTATTCTCCTTGAACTAAGGTCACACAGACCTCGTCCAATCACTCGTGGTAAGTCTTCAGGGGACTTCCAAACCTTCACAGACTTGGTCACTCGGCGATCCACAATTCCTCTTGGATGCTCTAGACCTTGACGCCTAACCGTCTGGAAGAAGCACAGTCTTCAAAGGTAACAAGCGTCGGATCCACGCAGGATCAATTTCTTCAGTGATGCTCAATCACTTTGGGTTTGTAGGGGTTTGGTTTTGGGTTTTCCTCACTCGATGATTTTCGCTCAAAGTCCTCGGAGGATGGGTTTCTCTCAAATGACAAGTGTCAAGTTTCTCTCGGAGCAGCCAACCAGCTAGTGGTTGTAGGGGGGCGGCTATTTATAGCCTAGGGAGCAGTCCGACATGATAAGACATAAATGCCCTTCAATGATATGACCGTTAGGTGGATAAGATATTTTGGGACAGCTGGCGCGCAGCACAGCAACGGTCGGAAATTTGACTCTCAAATTCCTCAGGGCTATCATGTTCCTCACTGTGTAGGTAATTCGCACTGACGAATTCCTAACTCCTCAGTCAGAACAAATTCATCAGCGACCAGAAGAACTTCGTCTCTGTCACTGAAGAAAGTGACTAAACTGTATGAGATTTCCAAAGGCTTCACTCGAAGGGATTGGTAGGTGTAGGATTTTGAGTTGAGCATCACATGGAAATTTTTCCTTAGTATTTCCTCGACCCCCTTTAACAGTACGATGTTTCCTATGACTCAAGAAAGAGAAAATGAAACTACGAAAACAAAAGTCTTCACGCTTCATGTTCCACAAATGAATACCAAGTCTTCAAGGTCACACCAATTTCTTCACTTTCAAAGTCTTCAGAAAGTCTTCAGAATATCAAAGTCTTCAGTTGAAGAACTTCATTTTTAGGGGTCGACTTTCTCTGTAAATATCAAACTCCTCATAGACCTGTGTATACTCACAAACGCATTAGTCCCTTAACCTATAAGTCGTCAATACACCAAAATCACTAAGGGGCACTAGATGCACTTACAATCTCCCCCTTTTTGGTGATTGATGACAACATAGGTTAAGTTTTCAACGGGGATAAACATATGAAGTGTATACACTGATATTGAGGAATTTGATTACAAGATATAGAAGAACTCCCCCTGAAGATGTGCATAGTGAGGAATTTGCTTTTGAGGCAATGCACATTTGAAGAGTTGAAACATGGAGATCTCCCCCTATATCTTGTAATTCATACACGCATTTCATATATAATATGAAGAATTTGAAATGCATGATGAATATGGTGCCTGATGAGATTCAGCATGCGTGCAATGTCATTAACGAGGAATAAGCATGCAAAGCATAATGCAACAAAAGTATCAGCGCACCATCGGGTTTAAGATTACAACTCGATCCAAATAAAAGTTTCAGAAGAACGAGTTGTAACTTAAAAAAATGCCCTTAATATAGACCCGCTTGAAGACTAACTCAGATTTCTCCCCCTTTGTCATCAAATGACCAAAAGGATTGAAACTGAGGACTAACGCCCCTGAAGAATTTCAAGTCGATGGAGGAGCGCCATCGTTGTCGGGGTTGTTTGTTGTAGCAGGGCCTTCCGCAGTGTCGTCCAAATCTTCATACTCATCAGTGTCACGCGATGAAGAATAAGAGCTGGCCACCAGTGGAGGAATTTTGACCCTCTTGAATTTCTTCGGAGGAGGTGCAGACCAGTCAAATTCTTCCTTGAGACCCATAGTCTTCAGTTCTTCAGCGATGTAGACATGAGTGAGGACAGCCCAGGTGCAGTTAAAGGTTTCATGAAGGTAGTATTGGTTCTTATTCACTGCATTGTGCGTTGAGGTCATATTGTGAAGAAGTGCACCAAACTGACGCTTTACCCATTTGTGATTGCGATCAACCTTCTGATGAAGACTGAGGAGTAACTCACGGTCAGTCATCACCCTGGGTGCTGTGGCTTGAGGATTTTGCTTGGCTGAGGTATTTGCGGCAGAGTCATGTGTGGCAGAATCGTCATTGGTAGAGTAAGATGCAGCCTTGCGAAATTGACCATCTAATGGACGAATGCCTTCATCGATCACAGCAGCGGCCTTGCCTTTATCATCAGCTGATGAAACTGTCCGTTTGAGGACTTCAATGGGAGGCAAGTAGCTACCGTGGTTCAGAGTGTCAGCTTTGTAATTCAGTGAAGATCTTGCCCTGATGAATCTCATAATCCAAGGAGCATAGGGCCTCAGCTCGAATGGTGACATAGCAATATTGGCCAGAGTCCTCATGAAGAAATCATGGAAGTTGACGGGACGCCATGAATGATGTTGAAAAGCATATTCTTCATGATGCCAATGACTTCTTCATCATTTGATTCGTGGCCTTTGATGGGACTCATTGTCTTCGTCAGAATTCGATAGACAGTCCGAGGCACATAGAGTAATTCCTTGACGAGGAATTTGGTTCGTGGGGCCTGCCTTGGCTTCAAAGGCTTCATCAGCACTTGCATATAGTGATTTGAAAGTTCTGGTTCGTTGTAGATACAACGAGCACCATCAAGTGGAGGACTGAGTGGTAGAGCATGAAGCAATTCAGTTGCTGGTGCCTTGTAGTGAGTATTTTTAGACATCCAGTCTAATACCCATGAGTTCACATCTTCAGCGTCTCCCGTGATGTGCAGAGTTGCATAGAATTGAAGAATGAGTTCTTCATTCCAGTCACAGATATCAGTGCAGAAATTCAGAAGTCCTGCGTCGTGAAGAACACTGAGGACTGGCTCAAAGCCGGGCAGAGACTCCATGTCCACATGAGGAATATGTGCATGATCGAAGACTTTGTCTTTGTTGAAGAGCACTGAGGAATAGAAATTGGCTTGGCTGGCAGTCCAGAAACGCCTCTTCCTTATGCGAGCAGAATCATATGGATTATAATCAGTGAAGAATACGTGCTCGGCAAAGAAATCTTCAGCCTTGAACTTCTGTTTGCTTGAGAACAGATTCTTTGGCTTTGGCAGAGAGGTGTCAGTGAGTTGCATCACCACCTTAGGAATCGCGAGCTTAGGTTCTTCAGACTGAGGAATTTCTTGTTCCTCAACAGGTGTAGTCTGAGGATCAGCAGCAGCAGGTTCATCAGCACTAGTGGCTGGAATTTCTTCATGGACAGATGAAGTGGGATGAGTTTCTTCAGAGCCCATTTGAACAGTTGGAGCAGGGGACTGAGGTATCTGTTGGATTGGGGTGAAGAGTGGAGAATTTGGATGCTGACTTTCCCAAAAGTCATCGTTCATCACTGGCGTTGTGCTTCCAATATCCACATCTTCTTCAAGTTCCTCAACACCGGCCTCTTCAGCTGTGAACTGAGGCATAGGCGAGGAAATGATTGGGGTTGAAGGGATAGCTTCCACTTCAATTTCTTCATCAATCTGCTCTGACGAAGCAGCAGAATGATTTTCTTCATCAGATCCGCTTGGGATCTCATAGTCTTCTCCAAAAGGAACAAGGTCCTTTGATGGCATGGAGGAAATTGGAACAACATCAATTGGATTTTCGAGTGAGCTGGTCATTGGCTTCATTTTCTTCGCAGCCGAAGAGTTTGACGCAGCTGATGCCTTCCTTTTCTTCACTGCAGCTCGCTCTGCAGCCTTGGTCTTCTTCACATAAGAAGCAGATGGAAGAATTGGAGTTGGTGTGGGCGCGGGAGGAGCTGAGGAATCTGGTTCATTTTCTTCAGGCGCAACTGATGCAATTGCTCCGATCTCTTCACTTTCTTCAGGCGCACCACTAGTGGATGCCCTGGCAATTTCTTCAGCGGCTGGAATTTCTTCACCAGCCCTGGAACAAGCATGATCTTCAGCAGGCTGAAAGTCATCAGCGGTGCTGGCATGTTCTTCAGCAGGCTGAGCAGAGTCTGCAGCCTGAAGATTTTCTTGTTGCGATGGGGCTGCAACATTTGTGAATTTCTTCGTCAGATTGACGAATCTTACTTTAGCTCCTTGCCAATTAGCATAGTAGGCATCAAAGTCTTTGCTGAGGGCTTGAATTTTAGACTGAGCCTGGAGAAGTTCCTCAGGTGTCATTCTGACAACGTTTTTCTTCAGGAGCTTCTCCTTTCTGTATTTAGCTTTCCTGATCTCTCTTGCCTTTTCAAACTTCCATTTCTCTTCAGTGATGAAATGGGTCAGCATGTGACTTTGACCAGGGGTCAGATGAAAATCAGGCATAGGGGTGTTAGGATCCTTGTGCCAGAGATCAATGTAATCGAGGATTTTTCTCGGATCCAAAAGCAGTGGCACAGATGTGCCTTTGGCTCTAGCGGCCTTCACCTGTCTGTCTCTGATGATTTCTGCAAGTTCATCATCAGAAGCTTCATCATCAGAAGGCACATGGAATGCGACCTGTTTCTTCTTTGGACTTGGCCGAGGACCTCGTCCAGCTGTTGCTTTGGTCTTCAACAGTGTGGGGCCTGATGAGGAAATTGGTGCAGCTGAGGAACTTGCTGAAACACCAGAGGTAATCGAGAAACCAGCAGTCCTTTGACATGTAGCCAGATGCACAGGAGCTGAGGACTTTGAAGGAGCTGTTGAGGACTTTGCTGGAGCTGTAGCAGTGTGAGGAATTTGCCGTGAGGGCACTGTTGGTGAAGCACTTGGCTTACGAGCAGGCTTCTTTGGCATGGATTTCCTCGGTTTGACCGAGGCCTCAGTAGCAGTAGCAGTGGCAGAATCCTCATTGAATTTCTTCACTGCCTCCTTGGCTTGTCTTGCCAATTTAGCTTGATGCTTAGCCCATTCTTCAGGAAAGTCCTCGCCACGTTTGATGCTTGTGGGGTCAGCTACTTGGCCAGGTGCCAATGGAGCTCTTGGGCATGGAGGATTGAGGGCGAATTTCCTCATGTACTTTGGAGTCACATATCTGTATTCCCTCCATTCCCTTGCCCATCTCCGTTCAATCCTCTGAATGTGCACCTTGCGTTGATTTTTGTTTTCTTTGCCAAATTTTGCTTCATCAGGTGTGCAATAGTCAGCATAAATTTCCTCAGGGATTTCAAACGCAGTCATAACCTCAGGTTTCTTTCCTCCTTTCCGCGGCTTCTTACCGTCTGCCATATTCTTCAGTTGAGGAATTTGAACAATCGAGTTCTCTGAAGAAGTATGCAGTTTTTCTTCGAGGAACGCTGCAAATGAGTTAAGTTGATGAGAACCTAGTGATTCAGCAGCAGACATGAGTACCTGTGAACAGAGTACAGGTGCGAGGAATTCGGAGAGGTCATATGCGTTATGAGGAGGTTTTTCGAAAAGAACAAGTTTTGAGGAATTTGACCAGATGAACCTTGAGGAATTTCACTAAGCGTTCTTGTCTTAGGTTCCAGAGTTGTACAGATCGAAGATCCACACAATTAGGGAATCTTGAATAAAATGATTGCTTAGAGAATTAGTTCAAGATCATATGATGTGTGGTGTTCATATGTGTGAAGATTTGAAGAATAAACACCTTTGAAGATTTTTAGGAAAGTTTGAGAATCAACGTGAGTAATAAAAGTAACTTTTAATTACCCTAAGTGAAGAAGATGACGAACTGAGAAGAACAGATGTGAAGCTCGTCAGGTTAGATCTCCCACGCCCTAACTTGGCAGAGGAAGACAGCTACGGCGGCGGCGGAGTGAAGATTTCCGCGGTCGGCGTGAGTACGACGGCGACGAGGTCGAGGCAGCGAAGCTCTTCCTCACCGGCGACGATGGAGTAGCGGCGGCGCTAGGGTTTGAGGAGCTCGAGTGAGAGAGTAGCGATCGAGCGGAGTTAATGAAGTGAGGAAGGGGAGAGGGGTATTTATAGACACGGTGAAAAACAGTTCGCCCGAAGATTTGGGATGAACGTGCCCTTGCCCTTTCTCCTTCTCGCGACATGTGTCACCCACGTACTGTGTAGTTGAGATCGTGTACGATCGTGGGTGAATAGAATAATGCATTGTGGGATGCGGAACGGTTTGAGCGGCAAAACCGAAAATTTGGATAAGATTTGTTTTAAAGTTTCGTTCGCAATTTCTTCAGCTGACAAGGACACAGTGAAGATTTTGAACGAGTTTCAAATAGAACGCATATGAAGAATTTGTGAATAGATTGGGTTGAGTATAGCATAGAGGGGGAAGGGTCCGATCACATTCACTTAGCAGAAAAAACAACTTGAAGAAATAGCTATAAGTGAATGTTGTAGAGGACATAAACGCATATAT
>NC_041393.1:652405975-652429078 GCF_002162155.2 Triticum dicoccoides
CAATGAAGAAAAATGAAGGAAACAGTGAAGATTTTGAAAAGTTGAAGAATTTGAAAAACTGAAGAATTTCAAAACTGAGGAAAAACTCAAATTGAAGATTTTCAACTTTTTGTGGTGGCGTGACCCACCGTATAAGAATGATGATTTCAGACACCGCGTACAATTGTCGTAGGGTTCTGAGAATCAAATTCTTCATTAATTTCTTCACACTTAGAGTGTTACTCTTCATTGATTGAAGAAAAACGTTTCTTCATGTGTTGCACATCTAAATCATCAATTTTGCATAAGTGTTAGGATGTGTGTCCTTTTCAAAGAACATTCGAAGATTCTAAGATATTTAGCTCACACCGCAACTTGCTAAATCTCTTCTCATCCAAGGGCTTAGTGAAGATATCAGCTAGCTGTTCTTCAGTCTTCACGTGCTCGATGGAGATGTCGCCCTTCAACACATGATCACGAAGAAAATGATGACGAATCTGAATGTGCTTTGTCTTTGAGTGCTGAACTGGGTTGTGAGCAATCTTGATGGCACTCTCATTGTCGCAGAGGAGATGCACATTCTTCACGTTGATGCCATAGTCCTTGAGTGTTTGCTTCATCCAACGCAGTTGAGCACAGCAAGAGCCTACAGCAATGTATTCAGCTTCCGCAGTGGACAGTGATACGTAGTTCTGTTTCTTCGAGGACCAACAGACCAAAGATCGTCCGAGGAAATGACAAGTGCCATAAGTTGACTTGCGGTCCACACGATCACCAGCATAGTCAGAGTTAGAATATCCAATGAGATCAAAAGCAGAGCCCTTGGGGTACCATAATCCTAGTGTTGGTGTGTGAGCTAGATATCGAAGAATATGCTTCACAGCCTTATGGTGTGATTCCTTCGGTGCAGTTTGAAATCGGGCACACATGCAAACACTAAGCATTATATCTGGCCTACATGCACATAAGTACAATAAAGAACCAATCATGGAGCGGTATACCTTGTGATCGAAGTCAATACCATTTTCATCAGTGCATAGATGGCCATTTGTGGGCATAGGAATTTTGACGCCTTTGCAATCTTGCATGCCGAATTTCCTTAGTACATCTTTGAGGTATTTCTCTTGAGATATGAATATGCCATTGCGCTGTTAACGAATTTGAAGACCTAAGAAGAATTTCAACTCTCCCATCATAGACATTTGATATTCTTCACTCATCATATAGGCAAATTCATCACTATAATGTTGGTCAGTACAGCCAAAGATAATATCATCAACATATATTTGGCACACAAACAGTTCACCATCATAAGATTTAGTAAAGAGAGTAGGGTCGAGTGAACCGGGTGTGAAGCCATTCTTCACGAAGAATTCCTTCAATGTATCATACCACGCCCGAGGGGCTTGCTTGAGGCCATAGAGGGCCTTATTAAGTCTGAAGACTTTGTCAGGATTCTTTGGATCTTCAAAACCTGGGGGTTGAGCAACAAATACTTCTTCCTCAAGCTTACCATTGAGGAATGCACTTTTCACATCCATTTGATATAAGATGATATCATGATGGTTAGCATAAGCAAGTAATATGCGAATAGCCTCAAGTCTAGCAACAGGTGCAAAAGTTTCATCAAAATCAATTCCTTCAACCTGTGTGTAGCTTTGAGCTACCAGTCTTGCCTTATTCCTCACCACAAGGCCATTTTCATCTTGCTTGTTGCGGTAGATCCACTTTGTGCCAATGATATTATGCTTGCGAGGATCTGGACGTTTGCCCAGTTCCCAGACATTGTTGAGCTCGAACTGATGTAATTCTTCTTGCATAGCCTGAATCCACTCCGGCTCCAAAAATGCTTCATCTACCTTAGTGGGCTCTGTGATAGAGACAAAAGCATAGTGCCCACAAAAGTTAGATAAATGTGAAGCTTTTGAGCGTGTGAGAGGACCTGGTGCTCTAATGTCATCGATGATCTTATCCACTTGCACTTCTTTTGCAACGCGAGGATGAGCTGGTTGTCGCTGAGGAGTTTGGTCAGCATTTTCTTTAGCACCATTTTCCTCAGCATTTTCTTCAGGTGTATCAGCTCGATGTTCTTCATGAACTGGAATGAATTCTTCAGCAAATTCTTCAGTAGGAATGACATCCTCAGTTGCCTTGAACTTGATAGAATCCTCAGGTGCTGGTTCATCTAACACAGAAGGCAGGTGCTCTCTTTGCGAGCCATTAGTTTCATCGAACCGCACATCTACAGTGTCAACAATCTTGTGAAGAACAATGTTGAAGACTCTGTAGGTGTGCGAGTCCTTTCCGTAACCAAGCATAAAACCTTCATGTGCTTTCTGTGCAAATTTAGAATTGTGGTGAGGATCTCTAATCCAACATTTAGCACCGAAGACTTTGAAATAACTCACATTGGGTTTCTTGTCAGTGAGGAGTTCATAGGCCGTCTTCTTGAAGAATTTGTGAAGATATACTCTGTTGATGATGTGGCACGCAGTATCAATTGCATCAATCCAAAAACGATGAGGCGTTTTGTATTCATCAAGCATAGTGCGAGCCATCTCAACAAGAGTTCTGTTCTTGCGCTCCACGACGCCATTTTGCTGAGGAGTATAGGGAGCAGATAACTCATGAGTAATACCAAGTTCATCAAGATAGTCATCAAGACCGGAATTCTTGAACTCAGTTCCATTGTCACTTCTGATGTGCTTGATCTTCACACCAAAGTTGGTTGAAGCCCTCAAGGAAAAACGTTTGAAGACTTCCTGCACTTCATGTTTGTAAGTAACAATGTGTACCCATGTATATCGAGAGTAATCATCAACAATGACAAAACCATATAGAGATGCATCATTAGTGACTACTGAGTAATGATTAGGTCCGAAGAGGACCATGTGAAGCAATTTGAATGGACGAGTAGTGGTCATGATAGTCTTCGCTGGATGCTTGGCCTTGGTCATTTTTCCAGCTTCACAGGCTCCGCATAAGTGATCCTTGAGGAATTTGACATTCTCAATGCCAATGACATGCTTCTTCTTCGCAAGCGTGTGGAAATTCCTCATGCCTGCGTGACCAAGTCGTCGATGCCATAGCCAGCTTTCTGAAGCTTTTGCAAGTAGACACACGGCTGGTTGTGGTCCTGTAGAGAAATCAACAATATACAAATCTCCTCTCCTAAAGCCTTCGAAGACTTTGGAATTGTCAGCTTCCATAATCACAACACAGCGATACTTGCCAAAGACAACAACCATATCAAGATCACAAAGCATTGAGACTGACATGAGGTTGTATCCTAAGGACTCAACAAGCATGACTTTGTCCATGTGTTTATCCTTAGAGATCACAACCTTACCAAGACCCAATACCTGACTTTTGCCTTTGTCAGCAAAGATGATGTGCTTCAGATGTGACGGTGATAAGGGAGCATCCATCAAAAGATTCTTGTCACCAGTCATGTGATTTGTACATCCACTATCAAGGACCCATTCAGTGGCTTTGGGTTGATCATCCTGCAGATGAATTAGTGTAACTTACAATCTCATATGCTTCATCAATGAAGAATATGATATCAAGTTCATCAGATGAATTTCATCAAGCAGTAAACAGATATAGCAGTAGGAGGACGTGTGAAAGTTTATTTCATCATGATTCGCCTGCGTCCTTTCAGGCAATTTTGTCAGGTCCCCAGCAAATTCTTCAGACGTTAAGGCACGTCTGGAGACCTGACCCTGCAGAAGAGATTAGTTCTTTTTCTTCACCACCCACATCTGAAGGGGTGGCAAAGAGTTCATCACTCTGCGAGCACCATACAAGAATAGTGGCATAGAAGCCAAACCATTTCGTTTCACATAAGAGGGGTTAGGGTAAGCATATGAATAAGCAGAGAAATTCTTCGAGGACTTATGAACATAATGGTTTAAAGAATAATGCACATATTCATAGCCCTTAGCTCTACCCTACGAAACAGAGTTGTTAGCACGATGATAATCATATGAGGACTTTGATCCATTTGAGGAATTTGATCCATATGAAGAATTTGATCTGGGGTTCCTGTTCTTCACTGGTGGTGTCATGAGGACATTCACCTGAAGACTTTCAAGGCACTTCTTGGGAACCCAGATTTTCTTCATAGGAGAACCGTTCCTACAGTTAGTGCCAACATATCTAGCAAATACTTCACCATTCTGATTTTTGAACAGTTTATAGTTGGAGTCAAATGACTCATCAGAAGGATGAGGAGATTCACATGTAAAGCCAGATAAGTTAGATGGATCAACTGGAGGTCCCTTTGCAGCAACCCATGAGGTTTTGGGGTACCGCTCAGGCTTCCAATATGTTCCATCAGCATTAAGTTTCCTCTCAAAGGCGATACCCTCTTTCCTAGGGTTTCTGTTGAGGATCTGCTTTTTAAGCACATCACAAAGAGTCTGATGCCCTTTGAGGCTTTTGTACATGCCTGTCATGTACAATTCCTTCAACCCTGCATCGTCAGTGATACTAGCAATATCCTCAGATGAGGAATTAGTGATAGCAGAGGTAGGTGAAGAATTTGTAACAGTTGAAGCATTTGAACATTCAGGTGAAGAATTAGCAGATTCATGTTCAATGCACTTTAAGCATGGAGGAACAAATTCTTCCTGAGAAGCGCAGATTTGTTGAGCTAGTAATGAATCGCGCTCCTTCTGAAGATCTTCATAACTCACTCTTAGCTTCTCAAGATCTTGCTTTCTTTGAAGAAATTCATAAGAAAGTTTCTCATGATCAGATAAGAGAGTGTTATGATGACTTTGAAAGTTATCAAACCTAGACTAAAGTCTCTGAAGATTTTCAGTCAGGGCTTTAGTGCGATCCATTTCTCCACCCAACATATCATCACTTTTGTCTAGCATGTTTTGAACCTTTTCAAAAGCCCTTTGTTGTTTTACAGCAATCTTAGCAAGTTTAGAGTAGCTGGGCTTGAGATCCTCATCAGATTCATTTTCACTAGATTCAGAGGAGGTGTATTTGAGTACCTTTGCACCTTTTGCCATGAAGCAATAGGTGGGAGCGTAGTCATCATTATCTTCATCAGGCTTGTCGGTGGGGTCAGTTTCTTCAGTGTTGAAGATGGACTTGCTAACGAAAGCAGTAGCGAAAGCCAAACTCGCCACACCAGATTCAGATTCTTCAGACGCCTCCTCTTCCTCATGTTCCTCAGATTCAGCTTCAGAGTCCATTTCCTTGCCAATGAATGCCCGAGCCTTCTTGGAGCTGCTCTTCTTGTGAGATGAAGACTTCAAGGATTTCGATGACGAAGATTTTGACGATTTCTTCTTCTTCTTCGCATCATCAGAACTATAATCCTTGTATTTCTTCTTCTTCAATTCCTTTTCCCACTGAGGACAATCTTGAATATAATGACCAGGTTTCTTGCATTTGTGGCACAGCCTTCTCTTATAGTCACTTGATGAGGAATCACTGCTTCTTGAGGATTTTCCAAAGCGACCACGTCTTGAGAACTTCTGGAATTTCTTCATGAGCAGTGCTAGCTCCTGGCTCAATTCTTAAGGATCACCAAGGCTACTACCAGAATCCTCACATTCAGACTCAGACACAACCTTGGCCTTCAGGGCACGTGGTTTGCCATAGCTCGAACCATAGAGATCTCTCTTTTCAGCAAGCTGGAACTCGTGAGTATTTAGCCTTTCGAGGATATCAGCAGGATCAAGAGACTTGTAGTCAGCCCATTCTTGTATCATCAGACCCAGAGTATCAAATGAGGAATCAAGTGATCTCAATAGTTTCTTCACCACCTCATGGTCAGTGATGTCAGTGGCACCGAGGGCTTGAAGCTCATTTGAGATGTCAGTGAGGCGATCAAAGGTTTGTTGGACATTTTCATTGTCGAGTCTTTTGAAGCGGTTGAAGAGATTCCGAAGAACATCAACTCGAGAGTCACGCTGAGTTGAGACTCCTTCATTCACTTTGGACAGCCTATCCCAGATAAGCTTAGCAGTTTCCAAAGCACTCACTCTTCCATACTGTCCTTTACTCAGATGGCCACATATGATATTCTTCACTTGAGAATCGAGTTGCTTGAATCTCTTCACATCGGTAGCGTTCAGTGAGGGTGAGATAGAGGGAACACCATTTTCCACAACATACCAGAGATCGTTGTCAATTGCCTCGAGATGCATTCGCATCTTGTTTTTCCAGTAGGGGTAGTCCGTCCCATCAAAGGTAGGACACCCAGCCGAGACCTTGATCATACCTGCGGTCGACATAACTAAAACTCCAGGCGGTTAAACCAAAATCACACAGAACAAGGGAGTACCTTGCTCTGATACCAATTGAAAGTGCGTTATGTCGACTAGAGGGGGGGGGGTGAATAGGCGATTTTTATGAATCCTTCACTGAGGAATTTGCCGGTGAGGAAATTCCTTAGCGAAGAACTATTAGCAGCGGAATAAGTACTAAGAAGTAAGCATAATAGAATACAAGCATGGTCATCATGATGAAATGAAGACTAGCACAGAGTACAGAAAGCGTAATCACAGGATAACACAAGATGAAGACAAACAGACTGAAGAAATTGAACTGAGGAAATTGAGAAAGTCTCCAGTCAAAGTCTTCAAACACAGATATGAACAAACACTCAACACAGTAATGAGGAAATGAAAGGGTTGAGGAAATAGAACCAGTTAGGTTGGTGAAGACAATGATTTGGTAGACCAGTTCCAACTGCTGTCTCAGTTGTACGTCTGGTTGGAGCGGCTGAGTATTTAAACTCGAGGACACACAGTCCCGGACACCCAGTCGCTGAGCACGCAGCTCAGGACACCCAGTCCTCACCGTATTCTCCTTGAACTAAGGTCACACATACCTCGTCCAATCACTCGTGGTAAGTCTTCAGGCGACTTCCAAACCTTCACAGACTTGGTCACTCGGCGATCCACAATTCCTCTTGGATGCTCTAGACCTTGACGCCTAACCGTCTGGAAGAAGCACAGTCTTCAAAGGTAACAAGCGTCGGATCCACGCAGGATCAATTTCTTCAGTGATGCTCAATCACTTTGGGTTTGTAGGGGTTTGGTTTTGGGTTTTCCTCACTCGACGATTTTCGCTCAAAGTCCTCGGAGGATGGGTTGCTCTCAAATGACAAGTGTCAAGTTTCTCTCGGAGCAGCCAACCAGCTAGTGGTTGTAGGGGGCGGCTATTTATAGCCTAGGGAGCAGCCCGACATGATAAGACATAAATGCCTTTCAATGATATGACCGTTAGGTGGATAAGATATTTTGGGACAGCTGGCGCGCAGCACAGTAACGATCGGAAATTTGACTCTCAAATTCCTCAGGGCTATCATGTTCCTCACTGTGTAGGTAATTCGCACTGACGAATTCCTAACTCCTCAGTCAGAACAAATTCATCAGCGACCAGAAGAACTTCATCTCTGTCACTGAAGAAAGTGACTGAACTGTATGAGATTTCCAAAGGCTTCACTCGAAGGGATTGGTAGGTGTAGGATTTTGAGTTGAGCATCACATGGAAATTTTTCCTTAGTATTTCCTCGACCCCCTTTAACAGTACGATGTTTCCTATGACTCAAGAAAGAGAAAATGAAACTACAAAAACAAAAGTCTTCACGCTTCATGTTCCACAAATGAATACCAAGTCTTCAAGGTCACACCAATTTCTTCACTTTCAAAGTCTTCAGAAAGTCTTCAGAATATCAAAGTCTTCAGTTGAAGAACTTCATTTTTAGGGGTCGACTTTCTCTGTAAATATCAAACTCCTCATAGACTTATAGACCTATGTATACTCACAAACGCATTAGTCCCTTAACCTATAAGTCTTCAATACACCAAAATCACTAAGGGGCACTAGATGCACTTACAGACTACACCCAGTGGGTGCACTCAGCGTGCCCCCACTAGTTCTATCAGCTAGACTCAGAGTCGATCAGTCGACCGAAAAACAGCTAACTGCCAGCAGTTACAATAAAAAACAAAGAATTATTCAGACCATAGCCGACTGCCAGCAGTCGATCACGGTCTCGGGGACTACACCCAGTGGGTGCACTTAGCGTGCCCCCACCGGTTCCATGATTCCACTCGACAAGTTCGAGTGAAACAAGTAAAAGTGAGAAATCTCAAGACACAAAGACTACAGTCGACTGCCAGCAGTCCACCGTAGCCCCGGGGACTACACCCAGTGGGTGCACTCAGCGTGCCCCCACTAATCCCGACACT
Organism: Triticum dicoccoides; assembly: GCF_002162155.2. NCBI lineage: Eukaryota > Viridiplantae > Streptophyta > Magnoliopsida > Poales > Poaceae > Triticum > Triticum dicoccoides. Next base: position 652,414,180 of record NC_041393.1, read on the forward strand.
CCAATTGACACACCCAGTGGGTGCATGACAAACATCAAGATTTCCAGTCGATGTTTAACTAACCTGGACATTACTCTGGAGATCTGAAATCGCGTCATAAGCTGCTTGGCTGGCGGTTCGGATCGCCTTCACCTGCTCCATCATAATCCCGGCCTGGCGTATGGCTTCCTTGGCAGCGCTTGCTTGGTCCTCCGGGACGTGGTAGGTGGAGAAGAGAGAAGGTGGATCAGCACTCGACGACGAAGGGCGGGCAACCGTCAACGGCTCCGCAAAGGACACGGTAGCCCGTGCAACGTTGCTCCCCTCTGGAATCAGTGGTTCAGGTGCTGACACAACCTGAGCAGCCTTGCCAATAGTCACCTTCCTGCTCCTCCTCGGCCTCAGGGGCGCTTCATCGTCATCGTCAGGAAGATCGATGACAATGCTAGGTGGAGCTGCAGAAGAAGTTCAAAGTCAAAAATAAGGATCCAATCGACCGAAAGCAAAACTGCGCAGATCATACCAGGATGAGAAGTAGCAGCATCTTCCATTTCTTGATCCTCATGCCTGGCTGAAGTTTCAGAAGTAGCAGCACTGCGATTTCAGAAATCAGTCGGTCAGCGATTGAGTCGACCAAGAATATATCCATGTTAAAAGGAAAAACATGAGTTATGCTGTTACCCAGAAACAGTCGGAATCTCCATCCTCATCTTCGGTAGGGCCTTCGCCGGTTTTGTCGGGGCCGCTCGGGGTTGCTTTGACGCCTTCTCAGTCGGCGTCGGTGAAGTCGTCCGAGGGCGTTTCGTCGATTGACCAGCGGACACGATTCCCTTGCCGCGTTCGACCGCAGGGTCGTGGGCGAGCTTGGACCTTCTTTCAGATCGGGGAGGCACAACTTCCTCCTCCTCTTCCTCCTCATCGGAGCCTGCACCTTCGTCACCCTCATCACCATCCGATTCTCATTCCTCTTGACTTTCACCTCCACTTCCTTCCTCCTCCTCGGCCTGCGCTTGCGCCCCGTTGGGCATCGAATACAACTCAGTGGTCTCCTGAAAGACAACAAACAAGACAAAAGTCGATCGACTGGACCGCGACGAAACAGAACGGATGGAACGAGAGTACAATCAGAGAAAAGTGGTCATACCTTGTCCGCCTCATAAGATTGGTCAAGTGGCGGGATCCTCCTGGCTCCACGAGGGTTGTCCTTGTTCCCTGTGATGGCAGTCATCCACCTCTCTAGTTGGCATCGTTGACCTCCTCTGGATGGACCCGAGTGGTGTCTTCAGTACCAGAGTACAACCACATCGGGTGGCCCCGGTACTGGAGTGGTTGGATGCATCGCCGAAGAAAAACCTCCAGAAGATCCATGCCAGTAACGCCATCGCGAATAAGCTGGACTACACGCTCCATCAACATTTTTACCTGAGCCTTTTCCTCCAGAACTACTTTCAGAGAGGATGGCTTGTTCACTCGACTCATAGAGAAGGGAGGGAGCCTAGTCGACTGCCCTGGCGTCGGCTGGTCTTGGCAGTAGAACCAGGTCGACTGCCACCCTCTCACTGACTCGGGAAGGGTCATAGCTGGGAAAGCGCTCTTACACCTCATCTGGACCCCAAGACCCCCACACATCTGGATTACCTGAGTTCTCTCGTCATTGGGGCTGGCCTTTTTCACCGTATGAGAACGACAAGTGAATATGTGTTTGAAGAGGCCCCAGTGCGGCCGACAACCCAAGAAGTTTTCACACAAAGATACAAAAGTGGCGAGATAGGCGATGTAATTGGGTGTAAAGTGGTGAAGCTGAGCCCCGAAGAAATTCAGAAACCCTCGAAAGAAAGGATGCAACGGCAGAGAGAACCCCCGATCTAAATGAGTCGCCAAGAGGACACACTCACCCTCCTGAGGCTGCGGCTACCACTCCGTCCCCGGGAGCCTCGCCGCCCCGTGCGCAATCAGGCCTTCGTTGGCCAGGTCGTCGACATCCTTTTGGGTGATGGTCGAGCGGATCCAATCACCCTGGATCCAACCTTGCGGCAAATTGGACCGCGATGAGGATCGGCCTCGACTGGTCGCTCTCCCCTTCACCTTCGCCGTCGCCTTCTTCGCCCGCTCCAAGGCCGCCGTCCTCTCTTTCACCATTGTCGCCGACGAGGATGGAACGGTGCAGCGGTGCTGAGCAGTTGGCGAACGCAGCAGGGGAATCTGGAGACGAGGGAGGGGAAAATGAGGGAGCACTGTTCAAAAACCTCCGCCCGGTCCCTTATATGGAGTCGCTTCCGAGTGGCTGACGGGTAGGCCCAGGAAATCCTGTCAAATCCCAAAACAGTCGCACATGCGATACGTGGCGAAAAAGGTGGCGTGGGAATCGAGGCGTCTCTGCCTTATCCCATCCGAGTACCGCGGTCTCCTCCGCTTCGCGCGCTTCCCAAAATTCGGATCCCACTAAATCCGCTAACCGCAGGGTAACTTGTCAGACGGAAGATCTCCTGCAATCCGTCGCTCGGAAATCTCCAAGTTCATAAAGTTCACTCGACAGATATGAAGAATAGATCAAGGCGACTGAAAGAAAGTTGACATGCTCACTTGAAAATCATTGATCCAGAGCAAAACACCTTTACAACACCAGGAAACAGGTCGGAAAATTTGCCAACTCCTTCCTCACTCAAACCTCGATCCATTCGGCGGCTAATGATGAAGTCATGTACCTAGGGTAGGGTCATGGACCTGTCCAAGGTACCCTCCCCAAGGACATCTTTTAAGAAGAAGGCGTTTTCCAGTCGACCAAGAGGAACTCCACTCGACGGACTAGAAGACACTCGACGAACATGAAGACACTCGACCATAAAGACTCACTCGACCACCAGGAGTTCAAGATCTATTCTGAATCCAAACGGTCTGTAATTAAGTAGTCTTTATGGTCATAATGACACTTTATGTAAGACGTTACCAGTAACGCCAGACCTTAATGTACTTTAACCCTCCGCTACGTGGGCTGGTTGGGGTCTTGGTGTCCTCTATATAAGCCACCCCCCTCCACTGGTAGAAGGGTTTGCACCCCTGTAACTCTCACACATATAATCCAGTCGACCGCCTCCGGGCTCCGAGATGTAGGCTGTTACTTCTTCCGAGAAGGGCCTGAACTCGTAAAACACTTGTGTGCACAACTACTCCATAGCTAGGATCTTGCCTCTCCTTAGTACCCCCTACACTACTGTCAGACTTAGAACCACGACATCTAGCGGGCAGCTGGGCGCCCGCTAGGGCTCCTGGGCGGCCTGCTTTTTGCCAAATAGTGCGCGTAGCGTGTTGTTACTTAATCTTCTCCGTGACTAAAAAGGATACTGTTAATTAATCACCTCTTATGTGGTCTCTTCTCACGTTATGGATGCCTGCATGTCGCTGCAGTCGTCCTTTATGCATTAATTTTTGATTTTCAAAATTATAAAAGACATATCTTCTAAACCGCGTGTCAAAATTCAGATTCATTTTCGCCGTTGAAACCCTCGCGACGTGCTCTTCAAAAGTAGACCCCGCATGGGGATATTTCGATGAACTAGTCTTTCTGCCAACTAAACATCAATCTGTGTGCAACTAAACTAAATTGCCGCGCCAACTGAGCATATGTGTGTGACAATAGTCCTGCCAAGTAAACATCAATATGTGTGCAACTAGACTAAATTGCCGCGTCAATTGCGCATAAGTGTGTGCAACTAGTGTCCTGCCAACTAAACATTAATGCGTGTGCAACTAGATTACATTACAAGCCAACAATGTTTTTTGCACAATGTAGTATTAAAAAGTTGCACAATACAATATTAAAGTTGCACAATATAGCATCAAAGTTGGTATAAAAAAATTCAACGAAACATACCCATATGGGATCTAGTTTCAAAGATCTCGTCACGAAGAACACAAAGGTGAAAACGGGTCTGAATTCCGACACGTAGTTTGAAAGATATGATTTTTTAAAAATTGAAGACCCAAAATAAATACACGTGAATCTGTTTTGCTGTCCATCAGTATGATAAGTGTAAAGATTGCGTTTATGATAAGTCTAAAGATTGTGTTTATGATAAGTCAGACTATATTTAATGGTCAATTACATGCACTAGCACACAAATTCTACACATACATGTGTGTGGCAGAACACGGCCGATCGTTTTCTCGAAAAAGTGCGCCTGCACTTTGAAGATTTTAGGGTCTTACATACGGATTCTGCAAAAAAGAAAAGCGTAATACTAGTTCATTTCATGGCAGTCCGTTAAAATCATGGAAGTGGTTATAGATGGGAACACACTAGCACGTAGATATTTTGTACAAACTTTACGTAAGAATAACATTTTTTATTTTTATCCAAAAAATAATATTCTAAAAATAGTTTCTTAAAATATATTTAAAAATGAAATATCAAATAAATAGATAATTAAATATAATTGAAGATGTTTGTCTTTTATTATCAAAACAATTATCTTGTATTTATAATGGTGGTTCTGTATCTCCTATTTAAAAAATAATTATAATTAATCAAAACATTATATCATCTTTTAAAAATGTATGTACATTTAAAAGGGTTCATATAAAAAAGTTGCATTCTTAAATGAAAGAGAAAAAGAGGGAAAGAAAAGGTCAAAAATATATACAAAATAGGCTACAACTCAAACATGCCATTGCACTGGGAATGACACGGGAATCTTTATCTCTCTTAGAAAATAGCCTTATATCAGAGACATTTCAAAAATAAAAAGGAGGATAAGGTGCTAGAGCTGGTTCTGTTTCACCACTTCTTCGAGTTCCGCAAGAAGAATGAGGATTATGAGCGACGCAGCTACTCTTTTCCCTCATCTCGAAAGGCACAATATTTCTTTCTTGAATGTGTGTGTGCTTCACTCTCTTTGTGATGCGCTGGGGCGGTGGTTCATGGTGTCATCAAACATTGCCTTGTCACCTTTCAATAACACCATCAGCACCCCATGGTTGGATAGGTGAGTGTTTCCCTTGTTTTTCAACTCGATTTGTGTTGCTGGCTTTGTTCGTTGGATATCCTTGATGGGGAAAAAAAAGCCATCCAGAGCCTTTAAATGTGAGGTCATCACCTTCTTGGATGGATTTCCAACTCTTGTGCTGTTATGAATGGTGATTATATGTCAATGACCACTTTTTCCATTGCTTTATTTTCTCGTGCGATTTCTTGATCATTAGCCAACTCGCTCATTGTTAGGCATGTACATTCCATTGTAAACTTCTTGTCTGATTTTGTTGCCGTGGTTAATGAGACTTTATCATGTCTATTCTAAGATGGCTCTTGTCTTAACGCTTATGATATTGTGTCGAAGTCACTTTAGGGTTTGTAAGATAAACAATGTCTGTTTCTCGCTTAGTCTTTGTTTTGGACATGAGGTTTTTTCTTTTAAATTTGTTTAAAGCTAGATTGTTGGTGCGTTTCAAATATATCGCTTCGGGTCAGTTCCACCACGAGGTCTAAGTGTTGTGGTGCCGTTGGACACGGCGGCAATTGCAGAGGAGAACTCATTCTAATGACTCACAACCGACTTGAATATGGGAAGTCCCGTCACCCTAGGTGCCTATGTGGCCTTCTACTAAAGTTATTACCTTGGGATGCCTGTCAGTAGTTTCAGTGTCGACATCATCGTCACGGGGGATGGTGAGTTCTACCCTATTTATAATAAACTCTTTTTTGCTTCATGGGAGCTATTCTTTCATGTAGATGTAGTCTTTTTTTATTGATACATATTTGATATAGTTCTGAGTAAAAACTAGTCGAACTTAGATCATAATTACATCGCCTTACAGTAGGATCCATATTTGGATACACTTATAATATTAAGATTTTCCATACATTTCCCTATGCGAAATATGATTTTATATTGTCTTGATAATTGTTTAATTTTTTTTGACATATCAAACAATATAGTTTGTTACCATGGATTTCACCCTAAATCTTTGCAAACCCAACATATCACGTTACTCCACAAATTACTTTACACATTTTATCGATGCATTACAGTGTGTTTTTATATATCCTCGCACACAATATCTTTGATATAGCAGGAGAAATTTCTAGAGTGTTGCGCGTATCTGTTTAGCCAATAAACATTAGATAACATGAAACGTGTTTTTTTAGATCATGTTTGGGGATCCGGCTTGCCTGCTCCCTCTCCATGCTTCCATCCGTGGACCAGGATCGTCTGACGTACTGCACCCCTGATGTGGGGCCACTGATGTGCGGGCCCGGGGCCACCTGTCAGTGTGCCAACGGCACGTCAGGGGAGCCGCGTCCCCCATCCGTGCTCCCACTTCATCCTACGACTGTCTTTTTTTCTTTTTCCTTCCTAATCTAATCATCCCCCTGATTTCAACGGGGTGGGTCTGTGCCTTATTTTGTTCCAATCAAATTAAACCACGTACGCGAAAGCACAGATTGGCACACGCATGGGGCTCAGGCAAGTCTCATCCCATGTTTGGACATGTGAGAAGCTTGTGGCAAAAAATGATATTTTGCCTCTCGGAGAAACAAATTTTTGAAAAATGACCATTTTGCTAGCATGTTAAGCCATTTCTAGCCCATACCCTTAAAGTTAACGGAGTAAAACCTTTAGTGGACTATATATATACTCCACTAATTTTTTGCCGTTTCTAGCCGATCCCCTAAACTTAACGGAGTAAACTTGAATTTGATCAAGTTCAAAGCAATTTGAACCAAAATATATTCAAACCTAAACATAGATAGTTTTGCACAACCGAACATAAAACATATATTCAAACTAAAACTAACCAACTAAACTACTTTCGATCGAAGTGGAGGTCGAGCCAATCCTTCCTCGTCAGGTACGGTGTGCCGTGAGTCGAGTCCCGGCCGGTGCCGTCGCCGGGGTCATCGGGGAAGACACTTCTTCACTCGTCAATGTCGATCTCCTCGTCCTTGCCGCCCTCGTTATCGCCCTCCGTGCCACCTTCCTCGCCGCATTCGACCTCGTCATCGGAGGAGAGCACGATAACCTTGCTGCCCTCCACGCCGGCAAAGATCATCCGCCCCGCCTCCACGAGCTCCGGGTGCTGCCGGCAGATCTCTTGCATGTAGGCGTCGACCTCGAAGCACTCCCTTGCCTCGCGGTTCTCCCGCGCCATAGCCGAGCTAACCACCCTCGGCTCCGGGGGCACAAGGTTGACCGGACGCGTGCCAAAGGGAAAATTGAGCCGAGTCGCCGCGCCGTGGTAGCGGACCTGCCAACGGTCGTACTCCGTGGCTGCGAGCTCGGCCATGTGGAAGCAACCGAGCCACCAGCCGGTGTGGATTTCCTGATCAGTAATCTCAGCGACCCACCTCCCGCATCGCCGCTGCCGGACCCCAAGGTAGGACCTCCTCGGCAGCCGGGCCCGAGGGAAGACATGGAAGTCCTCAAACCGGCATAGGAGCACGACTCTGTGCTTATCGAGTGACCGGCGACGATGGCTCGATGTAGAGCCCCAGGAGGACGACCCGTGCGCGTGGCGGCGCGGATCCACGTTGCGGATCGGCAACCACCACGTCCGGCCATCGGAGGGGCAGGGAGGGCGGGGGCGTGCCGGCGACAATGCGGGGGAAGGAGAGGAGGCGGGGAGAAGAGACGCCAATTTTACTCGGCCGTGAAGTGGTGGGTAAATGTACTCGGAATTTCAGGGACGGGTAAAATTTTTACTCCACTAAACCGTATACGGGATCGGCTAGGTGAAACTTAGTGGAGTAAATAGCCAAATTTACTCCACTAAGTTGATACAGTGCATCTTAATTTTAGTGTTCACCAGACTAGGCCGTACGATATGCATGCGCGCAGCACTACCGATACTAGACGCTACGACGACCCTAGCTATGTATACGCGAAACATTTTCACGTGGAGACAAGCACGCAAGGATGCCGATATCCTCCTATCCCCCAGCATCGCTTGATCTAGAGGAACACTGTGCATGATGCCGGCGAGTGGCGGAGCACGCACATACGCGTCCCGGCCGTGAAGCGGCAAACATACACATCAACAGTGCTCCCCGTATTGTGGAGGGTCCTTTTTCCCGGAAGCGGCGCGGCATGGCGTTAGGGCGCCGCGAGATTCGACCGATCGTTGCCCCGTCTCCTTGTGTCGTTTCTTGACTGTACATGTCATGGTTTGGTGGAGGAATTGATCGGCGGATATCGGAGGTTTGTCGTCGATCATGTGATCGATGTCGAGCACTCGAGCGGCTGCTGCTGCTGTCTAGAAATATACGGTTGTGTTTACAGTACGAGTGTAGGATATGAGTGGGGAAGGGCAGGTCGCATGTACATCACGCCATGGCACATCAACGTAGAAATTCTGCATGGGAGACATACCAGTCTATCTATCACATTGGTTAAAGTTGGCGCACAGCACAAAAGGCAAACAACTCGATCTCGGAGGGAAAGACAAAAAATTTAGATGAGATGACAAGGATGCCGTGGGCCGTTCATACAGATCGTCTTTAACTCTTTAATTATGGAAGGCGGCATAGGAATTCACTGGTTAAGAGTCTAACCGGCAACTTCTGTACTTCATTTGTATACCTTTCATTCTCTTCTCTCTCGATCTCTTGCTTTCATTAAGTCAACTGATGTCGAGGCCTACCATGTAGTGTCAGGTATGTGAACACGGATGACTGAACGTACCAGTAAATCGCTTAGTCAATGCCAGTCAAGAAAATGGAGCGACGGGAGACGTTCAATTTGGCAGCAGGTACGACCGGTACGTACGGCTCACTTTTATTGGCACGTTTCTTCTCTCCGTGCTAGTCGTAGCTAAATGGGACGATGCATGTTAGGGTCGGCCGGAGCTAGCTTATCGAGTCTCTAGCTTGCTGGACCTGGCGAGGCCTCCTTTTCCACGCAGCTGCACATGGCATGCCTCGGATCAAGCCAAGAACGTACGTGGAGGACGTCGATCAGTCGAGGGAGCGAGAACAAATTAAACGTCCGATTTTCACAACAATGCAATGCCGCGCCAGTGTTGGGTCGCTGCACACGAATTTACTCAACTCAACACATGCATGCATGCAGAGGAAGAGCAACACTCAACTACCACTTTCAAGGAGAAGAAACGAACAGGCTTAGCCAGCTTGTACTGCACTGCATCAATTGCTATTAATCAGTTCAGTGGCTCCGATCATTCCTTCTCACAGCTTATTAAAGAACATCTCATGAATATAAACATAGTACGTACACAGTAGTGTGTGCTAGCTTTTTGTTTTTTTGCCAATAAAGTAGTTTGTGCTTCCTCTGTAAATAAAGAAATATAAGAGATTTAGATCACTACTTTACCGAGGGGGTACCAATTTGGTCAGAGCGCAGACCAAGCACCAATTTGATCTGAGAAATCCATATTCAAATCCGCGAGAAAACTTGTATGTGTACTTCTGTATTGTATATCATCCGTGGGAAGTTTACTCATCGGCTGCCCTGCATGCTGGCTGGTCTTAATTTCCAAGCTGTTGAGTGTTGACCCTGCCTCCCTGCCTAACGCACGACGGAGTTGATGTTGCTATGGCGTGAAAACAACAACAAAATTGTCGTTATGTTCATGGATGCACCGCACAGTGCGAAAAAACCAATGACCCGAACGTTCCAAACAGAACGAAGCAGCTTAGCAAGCATGCACGCATCTCTAGCTAACTTAATGGATCGAGTATTTGGCGTAAAAAACAAGTGTGTATACTACTCGCAACAAGTGTATACTACTCGCCCAGAGTAGTTGAGATAAATGGCCAACGGTCCACCGCGATGGGCAGCGTACTAATTTGACCGCAGAGGTAAGAATGCGCTCCTCCTCCTCCTCGACGTCAGCCGAACTCGTGCCCGTACAGACAAGCGGCCCGGGATGAAAGGCTCCACCAAGCTACATGAACTGGGCCAAAATCACTGAACTTGAACACTTGCTCAAAAATGAACTCTTCTTTGATTGTGCAATTGCTACTGAAATTTAAAAAATTATTGGCTCCACACTGGGCTTAGAACCCTTGCCACTTATGAAAAGGTGGTTGGCATGTGGCTTGTTAAGCAACGTCTTGTGCAATGAGTTAGTGCTGTCTATTATGAGAGCTTAGTGATAGAATGTAGAAGGTCTAGAGTCCTCATTCTTAATTATCCACCATCCACGATCTGTAACTGAAGTTGTACGTCTTGTATATAAACTGGGCAACACTAGTGTAATATTATCACGGCAATTCTACCTCTTAACTTGGTATCAGAGCACAAGTGAGCTTAATGCCGGTTTCAACGATATGGCGATGCTTGCGTTCAGCGATGCCATTTTGCTGTGAGGTGTGTGGGCAGGATACACGATGAGTAATGCCTTCCCGCCGAAAATACCTAGCTGACGATGAGGTGCTTGGGTACATGCTTTCTAGGCTGGGCTCCGAGTTCGAGCCTCTTGTCGCGTCGATCACGGCGCGTGATGATCCCGTGAGCCTCAGCAGCTTTTATGCATTTCTTCTCAGCGCCGAACTTCGTCTTGAGAAGCAGAACTCGACCGGAGAGATCCATCCCTCCGCCAACGTTGCAGCACGTGGCAACGGTGCACATGGCGGGCAAGGCGGACAAGCTCGTGGTCGTGGCGGGCGTGGCCGCCGCAGTGGGCGCTCCAACATGAAGTGTCAGGTGTGTGGCAAGTTTGGCCACGACGCACTTCACTGCCGCAATCGCTTCAACCACGCGTACCAGCATGAGGAGCAGCGTGAGCGCTCCAACAACGTCGCCAACACTGGCTCCTACTCTGTGGACATGGACTGGTACGCGGACACCGGCGCCACCGACCACTTGACGAACGACCTCGACCGCCTCACCGTCCATGAGCGCTACGGTGGCAAGGATAAGGTGCACGTCGCCAATGGGGCAGGTTTGTCTATCTCACATGTTGGCCATTCCACTATTTCCGGCTTGTCCAAACCTCTTTATCTTCGCAATATTTTGCATGTTCCTCACGTAAACAAATACTTGCTATCCGTGCATAAGTTAGTCTCTGACAATGATGCTTTCGCTGAATTTCATCCTCACTTGTTTTATCTAAAGGACCGAGCAACAAGGAAGGTTCTTCTTCGCGGTAGATGTCATGGAGGTCTTTATCCGGTGCCAAGCTTCAAGCCCCCACCTATTGTGTCTGGTCGTCGCGCCTTCTCCGGTGTCAAGCTCTCCTCGAATCTTTGGCATCGAAGATTAGGCCACCCATCCAAAAGTGTCGTTGAGTCAGTTCTTAGGTCAAATAAATTTGCTTGTGCACCTTCGACCGAGTCTAATGTTTGTGATGCATGCCAACGAGCTAAGTTCCATCAATTACCTTTTCGAGATTCGAGTCATGTTACTCATGCTCCACTTGAAATTATTCATTCTGATGTTTGGGGCCCTGCTATTACCTCTGTTGGAGGTTTCAAATATTATGTGAGTTTTCTTGATGATTTTAGTCGTTTCACATGGATTTACCTTCTCAAACGAAAATCCGATGTCAAGCAAGCATTTTACACTTTTCAAAAACATGTTGAACGCTTGCTTAATACTAGAATCAAAACTGTCTAGTCCGATTGGGGTGGGGAGTACCATCGCCTATCTAGATATTTTCTGCGGGAAGACATTACTCATCGTGTATCCTGCCCACACACCTCACAAAAAAATGGCATCGCTGAACGCAAGCATCGCCATATCGTTGAAACCGGCGTCGCACTCCTAGCTCAATCCTCTTTCCCGGTCCGTTTTTGGGATGAAGCCTTCATGACTGCTTGCTATTTAATTAATCGCATGCCAACTCGTGTTCTTCAAAACACCGCGCCACTCACGTGTCTTTTTAATGAGAAACCAGACTATACTTTCCTTCGTGCCTTTAGATGTGCATGTTGGCCGAACATCTGCCCATATAATAATCGTAAACTAGATTTTCATTCCCGACAGTGTGTATTCTTAGGCTATAGCTCTATGCAAAAAGGCTACAAGTGTCTTGATCGATCAACTGGCCGTATATACATCTCCCGCGACGTTGTATTTGATGAAGAAAATTTTCCATTTGCAGCCGCATCTTCCACTACTCCCATCACCACACCCATTCTTCCTACACCTCCTTCAGTTTTTCATGTAGCCGAGCCGGCCGTAGTGGATGATCGCATGCAGATATATGATTTAACCTTGCTTACTAATGCGTCGTCAAGTCCTTCTGATGTGCATGCAGATTCCAGCGACTCGGTGTCCTCTGGCTCTACGTCACCATGCACACCACATCATCACCATGCAGATGGGCCGGCTTCGACGTCCACCGTGCGCTATGATCCTCGGCGTCGGGCCTTTCATGCCGAGCCACCCACGTACCGCGACGCACTCCAGGATGAACAATGGCGCCCCGCCATGGAGGCCGAGTTCTCCGCTCTTCAGCAGAACAAGACATGGACTTTGGTTCCACGCCCGCCCGGGAAAAATGTTATTGGATGCAAATGGGTTTTCAAGGTAAAGCACAAGTCTGATGGTTCTCTCGACAAGTTCAAAGCTCGTCTAGTCGCACGCGGCTTCACACAGCAGTACATAATTGACTACTCCGACACCTTCTCACCCATGGTTAAGCCTGCAACAGTGTGACTTGTGCTCTCTCTTGCAGTTTCCTGTGGATGGCAGCTTCGTCGGGTTGACATTAGCAATGCATTCCTCCATGGTATTCTCACTGAAGAAGGTTTTATGCAGCAGCCACCTGGCTTCTAGGACCCCTCACATCCAGATTATGTGTGCAAGTTGCATAAAGCTTTATATGGCCTGAAACAGTCCCCTCGTGCCTGGTACACCCGACTCAGTAAACATCTTCAGCAGCTGGGTTTCCATCCTTCATCAGCAGACACATCTTTGTTCATTTTTTCACGCAGTGGTGTCACCATATACATGCTGCTTTATGTTGATGACATATTCATTGTGAGTTCTTCATCATTGGCCATGACACGACTTCTTCAACAGCTCTCCGCCACATTCCCTGTGAAAGATCTTGGCTCTCTTAATTATTTTCTCGGCATTGAGGTGCTTCGCAATTCCGGGGGAATCACTCTTACTCAGAAGAAGTATGCTCTTGATCTTTTACAACGTACAGACATGGCGAATTGCAAACCTGTCTCAACGCCGATGTGCACTCATGAGAAGCTTAGTCGGGAATCTGGTCATGGAATGTCCGAAGATGAAGCTTTTCGCTACAGAAGCACGGTTGGCACTCTCCAATACTTAAGCTTAACACAACATGATCTCTCTTTTGCCGTTAATAAGATGTGCCATTACTTGTTCTGCCCCACTGATATTCATTGGGAAGTAGTGAAGAGAATTCTTCGGTTTGTGAAAGGCACGGTGTCCACCGGGCTAAATATTCGACGCTCGCTTTCAACTCTATTGAGTGTGTTCACGGATGCGGATTGGGCTGGCTGTGGCGATGATAGGCGTTCTATTGGCGGGTTCACAATTTTCTTCGGTCAGAATCTTATTTCATGGAGTGCACGTAAGCAGCCGACTGTGTCGAGATCATCGACAAAAGCGGAGTACAAAGCTTTTTCAAATGGTACGGCTGAAGCAACTTGGATACAATCATTATTAAAGGAACTACGTGTTCCTCAGCCTCGTGCTCCCGTCTTGTGGTGTGACAACATCGGCGCAACATATCTCACGGTGAACCCGGTGTTCCATGCTCGCACGAAACACATCGAGGTTGATTTTCATTTTGTGAGAGAGAAGGTAGCCATGGGTGCTTTGGAGGACAAATTTATTTCTTCAGCCGATCAAGTAGCTGATGCATTCACCAAGCCTCTCACTAAGGTTATGCTTACTCGATTACGTTCCAATCTGAACCTTAGCACAGGCTAAGATTGCGGGGGAATGTTAAGCAACGTCTTGTGGAATGAGTTAGTGCTGTCTATTATGAGAGCTTAGTGCTAGAATGTAGAAGGTCTAGAGTCCTTACTCTTAATTATCCACCATCCCATGATCTTTAACTGAAGCTGTACGTGTTGTATATAAACTGGGCAATACTAGTGCAATATTATCACGGCAATTCTACCTCTTAACTTGGCTGAGCAACAAGTTTAATCTGGCCAATAAGACGATTCATGCTGCTACTCTCTCGGCAATCTAAAGATGCAGAAATGATATCTATTTTAATAACAAGAATTGCCTTAGGTTGCATGTGGTTCTGATGGATGTAGCCTTGACCTGCTCCCAATGGAAGATCCTTTGCACCGGAGATACAAAAGGGCGCGTGGAAATGATCATATCCTCTCTGTTGGACGCTACCAAGAAACCTGCCCTACTGATGTGGCCAGAGCAAGGCTGAAGCACCAAGAGATGTGGATGAGATATATCTGGGCTATGTCCTTGAACTTGGAAGGCGCGGGAGACAAGGCGGCGGCTGCTTGGAGATGTTCTTTCCCCTGACGGTACCTTTTTGCGTCCTCTGTGTAGTGTTATTTTATGTAATGCTTATTTTGGGGATATTCCCCGTCTACTGGAGGCGTCCTGCTGCGAGTAGTACTTTGTTTTCTTTGGTTTTCTCTTTGCCAGGGTGATACTCATTCTCCCCTCACGTTCTTTAATAATGAATTATGTATGGTTGGAATCAGGGTTGGTGCCTTTTTCTTCTAAAAGATGAACTCTTCACAAAATTATTTTATAAAATGACCCTTTTTGGAAACGCCAAGGCCCGTGGCACTTTTGGTAAATATGGAAATGCAAAACCAGCCATCGTTGCTGCCCTGGCCCACGATCAGGCCGCGCTGGCGTTGCTCACTGATGTGGCAGCCTAGAAATGCCAGGGCATGTGGCATTTCTGCCCCAGATATTTGAAGTGGCCATGAGGCTTTTAACCACCACTCACCACATACTCTCTTCTACCCCGTTGGCCTATCCCGAACTCTTTCCCT
>NC_041393.1:652429430-652461087 GCF_002162155.2 Triticum dicoccoides
CCAGTTAGACCTTGTAAAATCCTTTCAACTCGATTACGTTGGTCCGTGGATCCGGTGTTATTTTCATTCCTTGAGGTAATCTTCTTCGTCTCACAAATTTTTACTGGTTGGATTTGTGTATTTGCATGGTTTTGTTCATGTGGATCCTAACACTAGTTTTGAACATTGTTCCATAATATGATGTTTGTAGTGTTTACTAATGAGTATGGTTGGTCCATCCTTTATAGCACCAAGCTCCCTAAGTTTTAAGCCCTCACAGCCAATTGAGGTAGTTGATTTTGGAATTGGCCGGCGATTGTGACCGGATCGTAGCTAGTTGTTGCGCCCGTGGGCCCACACATAAGTGTTGGATGGTTGGTGCGGTCGATCTGAGCCCAGTCCTAGTCGAGTGCTGAATGTGTCACCCCTGGTGATTCTTGACGTACGTGTCGGATGTGTGTGCAAGTGGGTGGGTATTGTTTTCTAGTAACTGCGTGTACGAGGGGGCGGCCGCGACATACGTCGGTATCCTCAGCTAGTTGTTTTCCTTCACTTTGGCTGGGATGTCAACGGATGGGAGCCAGCGGTCTAGGGACACTTCTCGACTAGACGTCGGAAGATAGGACCTCACCTGCTAGAAGCCTAGAAGTGGAATTTCCTCCGTTCCTTCCTAGGTTCTTATCCCTTTGCGGCGGCGAAGACAACGCCAAGCTCACTGGTCTGGTGAGGCTGAAAAATCTGGCCAAGCATGTGTCCTTGACTAAGGTGGAAGTGCGCGGCGAGATCCGGTCCAATCCAGTCGACCACGGCAGCAATGAAGACCCCTTCCAAACCCGTGTCCAACTCGTTGTTCTTGCAGGCCTCCAAAAACTCCAACCCCAACATCCTTGGTTCCCCTACCCAGACGATGATAATCCCCAAGTGCAAGGAATCATCGTAGCAATTTCCAAAGGTGGAAGTGATAAGTATGGAGTGTCGAACCCATAAGGAGTTAAAGGTAAGATCAATATTCTCTCAAGTCCTATCTGCCACTGATACGACTCTACTTACACCAAACGTTTGCTTTCATCTAGAAACGGTAAATAAAACTACGTTGTGGGTATGAAGAGGACTTTGCATGATATTGGAGAACTAAAATATAAAAATAGGTGCTGTTAACATAAAGTTAGAATATATTACAATATATTATAAATAGCGAGTGTGGAATAATGATGGGTCGGTGTGCGGAATTATCCTAGGAAATTGTTAACAAGATAGGTAGTCGTCATTACAATTTCATATGAGGGAGATGTTGGGGAATGTACCATGCAATTTCACAAAAATTCCTACGCTCACGCAAGATCTATCTAGGAGATTTATAGCAACGAGAGGGGGGAGAGTGTGTCTACATACCCTCGTAGACCGAAAGCGGAAGCGTTTGATAACGCGATTGATGTAGTCGAACTTCTTCTTGTTCCGACCGATCAAGCACCGAACATACGAAACCTCTGAGTTCTGCACACGTTCGGCTCGATGATGTCCCTCGAACTCTTGATCCAGTAAAGTGTCGAGGAAGTAGATGAGTTCCGTCAACACGAGGCGTGGTGATAGTAATGGTGAAGTGATCCGCGCAGGGCTTCGCCTAAGCACCGCGAGAATATGACCGAGGGTGTAATCTATGGAGGGGGGCCGCACACGGCTAACAGATGTTATTGTGTGTTCTAGGCGCCCCCTCCCCATGTATATATAGGTTGGAGGGAGGGAGAAGCAGCCGTAGGGGTGCGCCAAGTAGGAGCGATCATACTTGTGCTCTTGCCCTAGTACGGTGCCCCCTTTCATGCTTTTGGCGATGAGGGGAAGGAAGGACGAGGTGGCGCCCCGCCTTTCCTTTTTCCCACCAAGGGGGAAAGGCAGGAGGAGGTGGCGCTCCTTCCTTTCCTTCCTCTACGGCCAGGGGCTAGGGAAAGGGGCGCACCAGCCCCTAGTTGGCTGGTCTGTCTCTCCCTCAACCCATTAAGCCTATATCTTTGCCCGGTTGCCCGAAACTCCTTTCCGGTGACCCAATATGTACCCAGTACCCTTCGAAACACTTGCGTGTCCGAATACTATCGTACTATATATCAATCTTTACCTCTCGACCATTTCGAGACTCCTCGTCATGTCTGTGATCTCATCCGGGACTCCGAACAATATTCGATCACCAAATCACATAACTCATATAATACAAAATCGTCATCGAACGTTAAGCTTGTGGACCCTACGGGTTTAGGAACTATGTAGACATGACCGAGACACCTCTCCGGTCAGTAACCAATAGCGGAACCTAGATGCTCATATTGGTTCCCAAATATTCTACGATGTTCTTTATCTGTCGAACCGTTATGACAACATATGTTATTCTCTTTGTCCATCGGTATGTTACTTGTCCAAGATTCGACCGTCGGTATCTTCATACCTACTTCAATCTCGTTACCGGCAAGTCTCTTTACTCGTTCCGTAATGCATCTCCTGCAACTAACTCATTAGTCACTTTGCTTGCAAGGCTTCTTATGATGTGCATTGTCGAGATGGCCCAGAGATACCTCTCCGATAGTCGGAGTGACAAATCCTAATCTCGATCTATGCCAACCCAACAAACAACTTCAGAGATACCTTTAGAGCATCTTTATAATCACCTAGTTACATTTTGACGTTTGATAGCACACAAGGTATTCCTCCGGTATCTGGGAGTTGCATAATCTCATAGTCGAAGGAATATGTATTTGACATGAAGAAAGCAATAGCAATAAAATTGAACGATCATAATGCTAAGCTAACAAATGGGTCTTGTCCATCACATCATTCTCCTAATGAAGTGATCCCGTTCATCAAATGAAAACACATGTCTATGGTTAGGAGACTTAACCATGTTTGATTAACGAGCTAGTCTAGTAGAGGCTTACTAGGGACACGGTGTTTTGTCTATGTATCCACACATGTATCATGTTTCCGGTTAATACAATTCTAGCATGAATAATAAACATTTATCATGAAATAAGAAAATATAAAATAACAACTTTATTATTGCCTCTAGGCATATTTCCTTCAGTATCCTACTTGCACTAGAGTCAATAATCTAGTTCACATCGCCATGTGATTTAACACCAATACTTCACATTGCCATGTGATTAACACCCATAGTTAACATCGCCATGTGACCAACACCCAAAGGGTTTACTAGAATCAATAATCTAGTTCACGTTGCCGTGTGATTAGCACCCAAAGAGTACTAAGGTGTGATCATTTTTTTCTTGTGAGAGAGATTTAGTCAATGGCTCTGTCACATTAACATCCGTATGTATTTTGCAAATTTTCTATGTCTACAATGCTCTGCATGGTGCTACTCTAGCTAATTGCTCCCACTTTCAATATGTATCCAGACTGAGACCCAGAGCCATCTAGATTAGTGTTAAAGCTTGCATCGTCGTAACCCTTTAGGACGAACCCTTTATCGCATCCATAACCGAGAAACATTTCCTTAGTCCTCTAAGGATAATTTTGACCGATGTCTAGTGATCCACTCCTGGATCACTATTGTACTCCCTTGCCAAACTCATAGCAAGGCACAAAACTGGTCTGGTACATAGCATGACATACTTCATAGAACCTATGACTGAGGCATAGGGAATGACTTTCATTCTCTCTCTATCTTCTACCGTGGTCGGGCTTTGAGTCTTACTCAACTTCACAAGTTGCAATACAGACAAAACCCTTTCTTTGACTGATTCATTTTGAACATCTTCAAAACTTTGCCAAGGTATGTGCTTTGTGAAAGTCCTATTAAGCATCTCAATCTATCCTTATAGATCTTGATGCCCAATATGTAAGTAGCTTCATCGAGGTCTTTTATTGAAAAATTCTTATTCAAATATCCTTTTTTGCTATTCAGAAATTCTATATCTTTTCCAATCAACAATATGTCATCCACATATAATATCAGAAATGCTACAGAGCTCTCATTTTATTGTAAATACAGGCTTCTCCGAAAGTCTGTATAAAACCATATGCTTTGATCACCTCATCAAAGCGTATATTCCAACTCCGAGATGCTTGCACCAGTCCATAGATGGATCGCTGGAGCTTGCACACTTTGTTAGCACTTTTAGGATTGACAAAACCTTCGGGTTGCATCATATACAAATCTTCTTTTAGAAATCTATTAAGGAATGCAGTTTTGACGGTCATTTGCCAGATTTCATAATCATAAAATACGACAATTGCTAACATGATTCGGGCAGACTTAAGCATCGCTACGGGTGCGAAAGTCTCATCATAGTCAACTCCTTGAACTTGTCGAAAACCTTTTGCGAAAAGTCAAGCTTTATAAATAGTAACATTACTATCAGCATCAATCTTCTTCTTGAAGATCCATTTATTCTCTATGGGCCGCCGATCATCGGGAAAATCCACCAAAGTCCATACTTTGTTCTCATACATGGGTCCTATCTCAGATTTCATGATCTCAAGCCATTTATTGAAATCTGGGCTCATCATAGCTTATTCATAGTTGGCAGGTTCACCATGGTCTAGTTGACTTCTAGATAAGGATCATTGTACCACTCTGGTGTCGATCGTGTTCTGGTTGACCTACGAGGTTCGGTAGTAACTTGATTTGAATTTTCATGATCATCATCATTAGCTTCCTCTCTAGTCGGTCTAGGCATCACATGAACGGATTTATCGGATGACCTACTTTCAAAACTGAGAGAAGGTACAATTACCTCATCAAGTTCTACTTTCCTCCCACTCATTTCTTTCGAGAGAAACTCCTTCTCTAGAAAGGCTCCATTCTTGGCAACAAAGATCTTGCCTTTGGATCTGTGGTAGAAGGTGTACCCAATTGTTTCCTTAGAGTATCCTATGAAGACGCACTTCTCCGATTTGGGTTCGAGCTTATCAGGCTGAAGCCTTTTGACATAAGTGTTGCAACCCCAAACTTTAAGCAACGACAGCTTAGGTTTCTTACCAAACCATAGTTCATATGGTGTCGTTTGAATGGATTTAGATGGTGCCCTATTTAACGTGAATGCAGCTGTATCTAATGCATAACCCCAAAATGATAGTGGTAAATCGGTAAGAGACATCATAGATCGCATCATATCTAATAAAGTACGGTTACGATGTTCGCACATACCATTACATTGTGGTGTTCCAAGTGGTGTGAGTTGTGAAATTATTCCACATTGTTTTAAATGAAGGCTAGACTCGTAACTCAAATATTCGCCTCCACGATCAGGTCGTAGAAACTTTATTTTCTTGTTATAATGATTCTCCACTTCACTATGAAATTCTTAGAACTTTTCAAATGTTTCAGAGTTGTATTTCATTAAGTGGATATACCCATATCTACTCAAATCATTTGTGAAGGTCAGAAAATAGCGATACCCTCCATGAGCCTCAACACTCATTGGACTGCATACATCGGTATGTATTATTTCCAATAAGTCATTGGCTCGCTCAATTGTTCCAAAGAACAGAGTTTTAGTCATCTTGCCCATGAGGTATGGTACACAAGTATCAAATGATTCATAATCAAGTGATTCCAAAAGTGTATCTGCATGGAGTTTCTTCATGCGCTTTACACCAATATGACCTAAACGGCAGTGCTACAAGTATGCTGCACTATCATTATCAACTTTGCATCTTTTGGCATCAATATTATGAATATGTCATCTCTATGATCGAGATTCAGTAAACCATCCACATTGGGTGTATGACCATACAAGGTTTTATTCATGTAAACAGAACAACAATTATTCTCCATCTTAAATGAATAACCATATTGCAATAAACACGATCCTATATTGTTCATACTCAACGCAAACACCAAATAACTTTTATTTAGGTTCAACACGAATCCCGAAAGTATATGGAGTGTGCGGTGATGATTATACAATCTTTGAACCACTTCTAACAAACATCGTCACTTCACCCTCAACTAGTCTCCATTTATTCTGCAACTCCTATTTCGAGTTACTAATCTTAGTAACCAAACAGGTATCAAATACTTCGGAGTTACTATGAGCACAAGTAAGGTACACATCAATAACATGTATATCAAATATACCTTTGTTCACTTTGCCATCCTTCTTATCCGCCAAATATTTGGGGTAGTTCCGCTTCCAGTGACCATTTTCTTTGGAGTAGAAGCACTTAGTTTCAGGCTTAGGTCCAGCTTTGGGCTTCTATACAGGAGTGACAACTTGCTTGCCATTCTTCTTGAAGTTCCCTTTCTTTCCCTTGCCCTTTTAATTAAAACTAGTGGTCTTGTTAACCATGAACACTTGATGCCCTTTCTTGATTTCTACCTTCACCGATTTCAGCATCGCGAAAAGCTCGGGAATCATTTGTCATGCCTGGCATATTATAGTTAATCACGAAGTTCTAGTAGGTTGGTGATAGTGACTAGAGAACTCTCTCAATCACTATCTTATCTGGAAGATTAACTCCGACTTGATTCAAGCAATTGTAATACCCAGACATTCTGACTACATGCTTACTAGCTGAGCTATTCTCTTCCATCTTGTAGTCAAAGTACTTGTCAGAGGTCTCATACCTCTTGACACGGGCATGAGTCTTGAATACTAATTTCAGCTCTTGGAACATCTCATATGCTCCATGGTGTTCAAAATGTTTTTGAAGTCCCGGTTCTAAGCCATAAATCATGGTGCACTAAACTATCAAGTAGTCATCATATCAAGCTTGCCAAATGTTCACAATGTCTTCATCTGCTCCTGCAATAGGTCTGTCACCTAGCAATGCATTAAGGACATAATTCTTGTGTGCAGAAATGAGGATAATCCTCAGATCACGGATCCAGTCCGCATCATTTGTACTATCATCTTTCAACTTAGTTTTCTCTAGGAACATATCAAAAAACATAGGGGAGCTACAACGCGAGCTATTGATCTACAACAAAATTTGCAAATACTATCAGGACTAATTTCATAATAAATTAAAGTTCAATTAATCAAATTACTTAAGAACTCCCACTTAAACTGACATCCCTCAAGTCATCTAAGTGTAACGTGATCCAAATCAACTAACCCATGTCCGATCATCACGTGAGACAGGCTAGTCATCAATGGTGAACATCTCTATGTTGATCATATTTACTATATGATTCACGTTCGATCTTTCGGTCTCTAGTGTTCCGAGGCCATGTCTGTACATGCTAGACTCGTCAAGTTTAACCTGAGTATTCTGCATGTGCAATACTGTCTTGCACCCGTTGTGTGTGAACGTAGAGCTTATCACACCCGATCATCATGTGGTGTCTCAACACGAAGAACTGTCGCAACGGTGCATACTCAGGGAGAACAATTATACCTTGATATTTTAGTTTAAGGGATCATCTTATAATGCTACCGCCGTAATAAGAAAAATAAGATGCATAAGAGATAAACATCACATGCAATCAAAATATGTGAGATGATATGGCCATCATCATATTGTGCTTTTGATCTCCATCTCCAAAGCATCGTCATGATCTCCATCGTCACCGTCTCGACACCTTGATCTCCATCGTAGCGTCTTGGTCGTCTATTGCTTCTATAACTACTGCTACCGCTTAGTGATAACCTCCAAGTATAGGAGATCACAACAGTTTTCGAGGGTAGAGTATTCAACCCAAATTTATAGATTCGATACAAGGGGGGCCAAAGAATATTTGAAGGTATTAGCAGCTGAGTTGTCAATTCAACCACACCTGGAGATTAATTATGTGCAGCAAGGTGATTAGTAGCACAGTAGTATGATAGTTTTGATGATAGCAGCAGTAGTAATAGTAACCGTAACAGTGGTAGCAGTGATATTATAGCAGTAACGATAGCAGTGGCGACGGTAGTAACTTAGCAAGAACAATACAAGATAAATTCCTAGGCATTGATCGGTGACTCGTTGGATGATATTCATCATGAGACAGTTATAACCTAGGGTGAAACGGCACTAGCTCCAGTTCATTAATATAAGGTAGGCATGTATTTCGTAAATAGTCATACGTGCTTATGGAAAGAACTTGCATGACATCTTTTGTCCTACCCTCCCGTGGCAGCGGGGTCCTATTGGAAACAAAGGGATATTAAGGCCTCCTTTTAATAGAGAATCGGAACAAAGCATTAACACACGGTGAATACATGAACTCCTCAAACTACGGTCATCACCAGGAGTGGTCCCGACTATTGTCACTCTGGGGTTGCCGGATCATAACACGTAGTAGGTGACTATAACTTGCAAGATCGGATCTAGAACATGGATATAATGTTGATAACATAAATGGTTCAGATCTGAAATCATGGCACCCGGGCCCAAAGTGACAAGCATTAAGCATGGCAAAGTCATAGCAACATCAATCTCAGAACATAGTGGATACTAGGGATCAAGCCCTAAAAAAACTAACTCGATTACATGATGAATCTCATCCAACTCCTCACCGACCAGCGAGCCTACGAAGGAATTAGTCACTCCCGGTGGGGAGCATCATGGAATTGGCGATGTAGATGCGTTGGTGATGACGAGGATCGAAGATCCCCCCCCGTTCGGAGCCCCAAACGGACTCCATATTTGGCCTCCCATGGAAGAATAGGGCTTGGCGGCGGCTCCATCTCGTGAAATGCGATAATTCTTTTTCCCTGAATTTTTTCTAGAAATATGGGATTTGATAGCGTTGGTTTGAGGGTCACGCCTGGGGGGGGGGGCTGGCACGCCTTGGTGGGTTGTGCCCACCCAGGTGCCCCTCTCAGGTCCTTCTTGGTTCCAGAAATTCTCTTATTTGATATAAGAAATCCTCGCAAAGTTTCGTTCCATTCCGAGAACTTTTATTTCTGCATAGAAACAACACCATGGTAGTTCTGCTGAAAACAACGTCAGTCCAGGGTTAGTTTCATTCAAATCATGCAAATTAGAGTCCAAAACAAGAGGAAAAGCGTTAGGAAAAGTAGATACATTGAAGAATTATCAACTCCCCCAAGCTTAAACCTTTGCTTGTCCTCAAGCAATTAAGTTGATAAACGGAAAGTGAAATAGAAAAACTTTTACGAACTCTTTTGCTCTTGTTTCATAAATAAACTTAAACAACACCCAGGTTTTCAACAAGGATTATAACTAACCATGTAGACAATTACTCTTAAAAAATATATTAACTCATATCAATGATATAAACAACTAGAGAGCAATAATAAGATATCTCAATAGCAACACGTTGTCAAAACAACCATGATATAATATGACAATAGTGGTATCTCGCTAGACGTTTCTGAGACCGCGAAACATAAATGCAGAGCACCCCCAAAGTTCAAGCAACGACTAAACATTGTAATTCATGGTAGAAAAGATCCAGTCATGATGCACCCAACATGAGCTATACACAATGCATCAGCATGACAAAAGTGCTCTCAGGTTTTGGCGCTTACTTGAGAAGGTGATGACACAACATAAAAGTAAATAGACAGTCCCTTCGCAGAGGGAAGCAGTGATTTGCAGAGGCGCTAGAGCTCAAGTTTTTAAAACAGAGGTAAATGATATTTTGAGACATGCACCCTTCTTATGCACTTCACGACCATCAGTTATCAATATCTTCCATGCTAAGCATGTTGTGGCGCTTCCCAAGTGGAAAGGTAAAGGTTATGGCTCCATTGGGAGTTTTTGTTTGATTATTTGTGAGCTCTTTTCTTTTCGCAGTTTGGCACTGGGCATCCCTATTACCGCCCTCTTTCTCGTGCGATGGTGAGTGAATAAACATTCGACATGAGAATAACCCGCTTAGCATGGAAGATACCGACTACCTCCTGTCGTTCCATGAACGATCCAGGCACAGAAAAAGGATATTTATTTGAAGTTTTTAGAGGTGGCACATGCAAATTTACTTAGGACAACAGGGTAATACCGCATATAGGTAGATATGGTGGACTCATTTGGAATAACTTGGGTTTCAAATTTTTGATGTACAAGCAGAGTTCCCACTTAGTATAGGCGAAGGCTAGCAAATAGGTTGAGAAGCGGCCAACTAGAGAGCAACAACGGTCATGAACATGCATTATGCATAAGTAACATTGGATACTAGCATGAGTAGGATATGAACACCATGAACATAAATATCATAGAGGCTATGTTGGTTTTGATTCAACTACATGCATGAACATGTGCCAAGTCAAGCTACTCAAACATTCAGAGGAGGTACCATACCATCATACTACATCACAATCATTTTAACGCTATGTTGATATCCAAGATAAGTCATTATTCACTTCTAGCTACTTATGCATGGCATGAGAAACTATAATATCTAATTGTCATCGCAAACATGTTTGATCATAATAGGATGAAGCATGGATACTAGGTTAAACATATTTACAAAAACAGAACAAGTAGAGTTCATACCCGTTTCTCTCTACCACGTCCAGTTCATCTAATATCGTCATTATTGCCTTTCACTTGCAAGACCGAACAATTTGAAATAATAATAGTACAAGAGTGTCGTGGACTAAGCTGGAATCTGCAAATATTTTATTCAAGAGGAGAATACAAGGTAATATGGGCTCTTTGTTAGATCAACATAATGCAAATGAGAGCCACTCAACATTTTCATCGTGGTCTTCTCCTCGGTATGACTTGAGAAAAGAAAAAGAAATTCAGAGAAACACACTGAAATATTTTTGGAGTTTTTGGTTTTTCGAAGGCAAGCAAACGAACAAAAAGAGAACAAGGAAATCTTTTCAGGTTTTCTTTTAGTGCTACAATAATCTAAACTAGAAAGAAAAATAAAAAAGAAGCAAGAAACATATTTTTCGATTCTCTCAAAGTTTTTCAAACACACAAAAAGAAAGCAAGAAAAATAAGTTAAGCATGGATGATACAATGAAAAAGTGTGGACACCTACAACTGGAGTGAATGTGTGAACATGAATGTAATGTCGGTGGGAATACATACTCCCCTAAGCTTAGGCTTTTGGCCTAGCTTGGTAATTAGTTAGTAGTAGAAGCTATGAGGTCTAATGTTGAAGTGTTGGGGAGCAGGCACCATAGGGTCCCACTATTGGGGCTCCGCCTATGCTGCCGCCAGGTTGTTCCGGTAAGCGAGAATATCCTCAGGCATAACTCTGTATCTGTTCTGTTCGCATTCATCTCGGGGTATGAAGATCATTGTCAGAGGACTGCCCAATAACCCCCTTGGAGTTATTATTAGAAGCAAACTTCCTGAAGATATTCATCTTTTTCCTATGAACAAAATTCTGAAATTTTTAGTCCACAAAATTTTTCTCAACAGAACTTCACAAAATCGATAGCAACTACTCATAGGGATGTATAGAGGCCAGCAAGCATTCATACTACTTAGAACTCTAAGAATTCAACATGCAAGCTCATCTACATCATCACCAAGAGTAGCTAATTATTCTAAATATAAACCACTAAAACAAAAACTAATTGGACACATGGAGGAGTCACATACCAAGCAACAAATCACCGAAACAGTTTCGGAAACGGAGCTTCGAGCAAAGAGATCGAAATCTGCGGTCTCAGGAGAGAGAGTGTGTTGGTGAATTTTTTCTGGGTGAATGGAGTGGTGTGGGAGGAAGAAGTAAGTTAGGGGGCCCACCAGGTGGGCAGCACCCACCATGGCACGCCCATGGCACACTTGGGGTTGCTGGCGTGCCCAGGTGGGTTGTGCTCACCTGGTGCACCTCTCTCTGATATTATTTGCACCCGAAATTCATAAATATTCAAAAAAAATCGTATCAGGTTTTCAAAGCATTCCGAGAACTTTAATTTTTGGGTCATTTTTTATTGCACGGAAAAAGCAGAAAATAGACAAAGCATGGCATTTATTTTATTTAACTAATAAAAACAGAAAACAAAAGGTAGGGATATAAGGTAGTGCTTACTAAATTCTTCAACTTCATGCCTCTAAAAAATGATCCATTAATAAGGTTGATCAAGTCTTATTAACAACCACTTTCGATTAGCATGAAACCAAAGAACTTTTGTAAATCACTAAGTTACCTCAATGGGGATATGAATGTCCCCAACAATAAGTATTTCATATTTGTTTTTGACAGTAGGTATAGGTAGTTGAAAACTTCCAATAGTGATTGTCGGAGATTTTTCAATAACATTGATACCATTCACTTGGAATTGTTTCTTCAGAAAGTGCACCGTATGCTCATTACCATTAATATGAAAAGTGACCTTGCTTTTATTGCAATCAATAACAGCCCCTGCGGTATTCAAGAAGGGTCTACCAAGGATACATATTTTCATCCTTGGGCATCTCAAGTATAACAAAGTCAGTCAAAATAGTAACATTAGCAACAACAACGGGAACATCCTCACAAATACCGATAAGTATGGCAGTTGATTTGTCAACCATTTGCAATGATATTTCAATAGGTGTGAGTTTATTCAAATTAAGTCTTTTATATAAAGAGAAAGGCATAACACTAACACCAGCTCCCAAATCACATAAAGCACTTTTCACATAATTTCTTTTAATGGAGCAAGGTATAGTTGGTATTCCCGGATCTCCAAGTTTTTTAGGTACTCCATATTTGAAACTATAATTAGCAAGCATAGTGGAGATTATAGCTTCCGGTATTTTTTTGTTATTAGTGATGATATCTTTCATGTACTTTCTATAAGGAGGCATTTCCAAGATATCAGTCAAGCGAGTGCGCAAAAAGACTGGCCTAATAATTTAGCAAAGTGTTCAAATTCTTCATCATCTTTCTTTTTAGCTGACTTAGGTGGAAAGGGCATAGGCTTTTGTACCCATGGTTCTCTTTCCTTACCATGTTTTCTAGCAACAAAGTTTGTTTTATAATATCTTTTATTCTTAAGTTGTGGGTTATCAAGATCAACAACTGGTTCTATATCAACATCATTATCTAGTTCTTTAGCATTAGTTTGAGTGTCTTCAAGAACTTCATCAATATATTTTTCATTATCAGAAGGTGAGTGTTCAATACCAGATTGAGTTTCAGCATCAGAGATAGAAACTTAATTATCATTATCAGGAGGTTTTTCTACTTCAGGTTCACTAGAGGCAGGCAAAGTCTTATCATTTTTCTTCTTCTTTTTCTTTTTAAAAGAATTAGGTGTAGTGGTGTTGTTCCTTTGAGAATCTTGTCCAGTTCTCTTTGAGTGTCCCTCAGGATAAAGTGTTTCCCGAGTCATTTTACCTCCTCTTGTTGCTACTCTAACAAAAAAGTCACTTATATTATTGTTCATTTCATCAAGTAACTCTCTCTGAGATTTAGCAACTTGTTCTAATTGAGTTTGAACCATAGAGGCATGTTGTCCTACACCCCTAATATCATTTAAGATTCTAAATAACAAGTCACTCAAGCGAGCGATCATATCAAAGTTGTATTTCAATTGTTTCATAACATTTGCATTGAAGTGATCTTGCCTTCTAATGTAATTGTCAAACTCATAAAGGCATTGACTAGGATGTTTATTATGAGGATCGTCACTATCACTGAATTTAATTAAAGATTTTACCTCTACCACCTTGGGTGGCGGTGGTGCTTCAAGCCCATGTATTTCTTTGATAGGTGGTAAATTTTTAACATCCTCGGCCTTAATACCTTTTTCCTTCATAGATTTCTTTGCCTCTTGCATATCTTCAGGACTGAGATATAAGATTCCCCTCTTCTTCGGAGTGGATTTAGTAGGTGCTTCAGGAGGATTCCAATCATCATAATGTTTCAATATGTTATTCAATAATTCTTCAGCTTTTTCAATAGTTCGTTCCCTAAATACACAACCAGCACAAGTATCTAGGAAGTCCGTAGAAGCATCGGTTAGTCCATTATAGAAGATATAATTATTTCATTTTTCTTAAGAGGATGATCAGGCAAAGCATTAATCAATTGGAGAAGCCTCCCCCAAGCTTGTGGGAGACTCTCTTCTTTAATTTGCACAAAGTTAAATATATCCTGCAAGGCAGCTTGTTTCTTATGAGCAGGGAAATATTTTTAAGAGAAGTAATAAATCATATCCCGGGGACTACACACACAACCAGGAGCAAGAGTATTGTATGAAACTTTAGCATCACCCTTTAATGAGAATGTAATTAACTTGAGAATATAGTAATAACGAATCTTCTCATCATGAGCTAAAAGGGTAGCTAAATCATTCAACTTAGTAAGATGTGCCACAACAATTTCAGTTTCATAATCATGGAAAGGATCAGATTCAACCAAAGTGATTAACTCTAGATCGACAGAGAATTCATAATCCTTTTCAGAAATAATGATAGGTGAAGTAGCAAACTCAGGATCATATTTCGTTTTAGCATTCAGACATCTTTCTTTACACTTGCACAATAATTTCTCTAGATCATCTCTATCCTTACAAGCAAGAATATCTCTAGTTGCCTCCTCACTCATAGTATAACCTTCCGGTACCTTTGGCAATTCGTATCTAGGAGGACTAGTTATAGTAGGTGTTTTAGTAGTTTTAGTTTCAAGTTCATCATCAGATTCAGCAATATCATGTTGTCTTTTTCTAGCAATTTGTTCATCAAGAAATTCACCTAGTGGCATATGATCAGCAAGCAAGGTACTAGCATCATCATCATGAGTAGCATTCATAGTAGAAGTAGCATCATTAATAACTTGCGAACTATTAGAATTGATAGCATGTTGTGAAGTTGCAAGTTTACTTATAACAGAAGGTGAATCTAAAGTAGAACTAGATGGCAGTTCCTTACATCCCCTCGTCTTAGAGGGAAAATCGTAGTCTTAGCATCCTTCAGATTCTTCGTAGTGATAATATGATAATAATCCCAAGTGACTCAACAAATATAGCTATGCTCCCCGGCAACGGTGCAAGAAAAAGGTCTTGATAACCCACAAGGATAGGGGATCGCAACAGTTTTCAAGGGTAGAGTATTCAACCCAAATTTATAGATTCGACACAAGGGGAGCCAAAGAATATTTGAAGGTATTAGCAGCTAGTTGTCAATTCAACCACACCTGGAGATTAATTATCTGCAACAAAGTGATTAGTAGCACAGTACTATGATAGTTTTGATGATAGCATCAGTAGTAACAGTAACAGTAACAGTAACAGTGGTAGCAGTGATATTGTAGTAGTAACGATAGCAGTAGCAACGGTAGTAACTTAGCAAGAAAAATACAAGATAAATTCTTAGGAATTGGATCGGTGACTCGTTGGATGATATTCATCATGAGACAGTTATAACTTAGGGCGATATAGCACTAGCTCCAGTTCATAAATATAATGTAGGCATGTATTCCGTAAATAGTCATACGTGCTTATGGAAAGAACTTGCATGACATCTTTTGTCCTACCCTCCCGTGGTAGCGGGGTCCTATTGGAAACAAAGGGATATTAAGGCCTGCTTTTAATAGAGAACCAGAACGAAGCATTAACACAAGGTGAATACATGAACTCCTCAAACAACAGTCATCACTTGGAGTGATGAGGGAGTCCTGGATTAGGGGGTATTCGGACTGCTGGACTATATACATCATCCGGACTATTGAAGCGTGAAGATACAAGACTCAAGGCTCCGACTCGTGTCCGGATGGGACTCTCCTTTGCGTGGAAGACAAGCTTGGCGATCCGGATATTGTATTTCCTTCCTTGTCACCGAATCCGTGTAAACCCTAGCCCTCTCCGGTGTCTATATAAACCGGAGAGGATGGTCCTTAGAAGGCCGATCACAATTACAATCATACCATCATAGGCTAGCTCTTAGGGTTTAGCCTCTATGATCTCGTGGTAGATCTACTCTTGTACTACTCATATCTTCAATATTAATCAAGAAGGAAGTAGGGTTTTACCTCCATCGAGAGGGCCCGAACCTGGGTAAACATTGTGTCCCTTGCTTCCTATTACCATCAGCCTAAGACGCGCAGATCGGGACCCCCTACCCGAGATTCGTCGATTTTGACACCGACATTGATGCTTTCATTGAGAGTTCCTCTGTGTCGTCGCTTCAAGGCTTGATGGCATCTTCAATCACCAACAACACGGTCCAGGGCGAGACTTTTCTCCCCGGACAGATCTTTGTGTTCGGCGGCTTCGCACTGCGGGCCAATTCGCTTTGTCAGCTGGAGCAGATCGACAGCTACACCCCTGGCCACCAGATCAGGTTTGGAAACTTGAACTACAGGGCGGACATTCGCGGAGACTTGATCATCGACGGATTCGGGCCTGTGCTAGGAGCGCCGGACAGTCACGACGAGCTCGGCCTAGACCTTCTGTCTGACAATGCTCGGGACATCATCCCTACAGTAGCCCCGGATCTAAATCCGGAACAGGTTGCGTTGCCCAAGGACGGAGGGGTAGACCCCGCCCCGTAAGCCGCATACTCATCAGTGGTGGAGCCGAACACAGGTCTCACCTCTGTGGAGGCCTGTAACCCCGGGCCCCCGGACTCGTATCCGGTTGTTGGTTCCAGTCCGCATACCCTCGAGCCAACCAAGCCAGGTTGGGCTGCGGTAATGGAGTTTACCGCTGCGGACATCTTTCAGCACTCGCCCTTTGGCGACATGCTGAACTCATTAAAGTCTCTCTCTTTGTCAGGAGGCTCTGGGCCGAACTATGTCCGTCTTGAGTGGTAAGCAGGCGACAAAGGAATTCGCTGCCCACCCACCACCCACTTCATTGCCACGGTCGATGATTTAACCGACGTGCTTGACTTCGACTCTGAAGACATCGACGGTATGGATGATGATGCAGGAGACACACATGAGCCACCGCCCACAGAGCGGTGGACAACCACCTCTTCATACGATATATATATAGTGGGCACTCGGAAAGAAACAAATGGCGATGAGGCAATGGAGGATAACCCCTCCAAGAAGAAAGCAAAATATGGGCGTCGCCAGCGCCGCTCCAAGCCCCGCCAAGGCAATACCGGCATCGGAGACAAAAACAATCCGGACGGTGCCAAAGATGAATACAACCCTGATCAGCCCGCCTTCGAGCAGGCCGAGCAGGAGGATGGGTAGGACATCCCAGATGAACAGGCGACGGACGGGTATCCGGAGGAGGACAACTACATGCCCTCCTCCGAAGATGAGATTAGCCTCAGCGACGACGAGTTCGGCGTGCCTGAGGACCCTGCGGAGCAGGAGCATTCCAAGCGCCGGCTTATTGCCACTGTGAGGAGCCTGAAGAAGAAGAAGCAGTAGCTTCAAGCTGATCAAGAAATGCTCATAGACAGATGGACGGAAGTCCTCGCAGCCGAGGAATATGGACTCGAGCGCCACACGGCTGACCGGCCGCCTCGAGGTCAGGATAAAACGACATATCAGCCTGAATACCAGCCTGCACCCTCGCGCCAGTTTATTACGGCCCGGGGCAATACTCAGTACCTGCATGATAGATTGGATAGCACTGCAGGACAACCAAGATCGATCTACGGATCACGGGGGCGCGCTGCAGCACATGACGATGACCGTCATACTAGATACACTAATAGTAAATCCGGCTGGCCCGAACACAACCAGCCAGATTTGGCCGGACTGCGTCGTGACATAGCCTGGCACAGAGGCGCCACACACGCCCTCTGCTTCACTGATGAAGTGATGGATCATGAATTCCCAGAAGGGTTCAAACCCATAAACATCGAATCATACGATGGCACAATAGACCCCGCGGTATGGATTGAAGACTTCCTTCTCCACATCCACATGGCCCGCAGAGATGATGTACATGCCATCAAGTATCTTCCCCTTAAGCTCAAAGGACCCGCCCAACACTGGCTTAACAGCCTGCCAGCAAATTCCATTGGCAGTTGGGAAAACCTGGAAGACGCATTCCTTGACAACTTCCAAGGCACATATGTGCGACCTCCGGACACCGATGACTTGAGCCACATCACTCAATAGCCTGGAGAATCAGCCAGGAAATTCTGGACCCGGTTCCTAACTAAAAAGAACCAAATAGTTGACTGTCCAGACGCCGAAGCCCTGGCGGTCTTCAAGCATAATATCCGCGACGAGTGGCTCGCCCGACACCTCGGCCAGGAGAAACCCAAGTCCATGGCAGCTCTCACGACACTAATGACCCGCTTTTGCGCGAGCGAGGACAGCTGGTTGGCTCGCAACAGCACTACGCCACATTCTGGTATGTCAGATGTCCGTGACAATAATGGCAAGCTACAGCGCAACAGACACAAGCGGCGGAATAACGGCGACAACACGGAAGACACGACAGTCAATGCTGGATTCAGCGGATCTAAATCCGGTCAGCAGAAGAAGCCATTGAAAATAAACAATCAGGGACCGTCCATTCTAGACCGTATAATGGAGCGCTCGTGCCAAATTCATGGCACCCCGGACAAGCCAGCCAACCACACCAATAGAGACTGCTGGGTATTTAAACAGGTCGGCAAAATAAATGCCGAAAACAAGGACAAGGGGCTGCACAGCGACGATGACGTGGAGCCCCGCCGTCCGAACACAGGGGGACAGAAGAAATTTCCCCCCAAGTGAAAACGGTCAACATGATCTACGCCACTCACATCCCCAAGCGGGAACGGAAGCGAGCACTACGGGACGTCTACGCGATGGAGCCAGTCGTCCCCAAATTATCCCATGGTCAGCCTGTCCGATCACCTTTGATCATAGGGATCATCCTACTAGCATCCGTCATGGCGGCTCGACCGCATTGGTCTTAGACCCAATCATCGACGGATTCCACCTCACGCGAGTCCTTATGGATGGCGGCAGCAGCCTGAACCTGCTTTACCAGGACACAGTGCGCAAAATGGGCATCGATCCTTCAATGATCAAGCCCACCAAAACCACCTTTAAAGATGTAATTCCTGGAGTAGGGGCCCGTTGTACGGGCTCTACAACATTGGAAGTGGTCTTCGGATCTCCGGACAACTTCCGAAGCGAGGAGTTAATCTTTGATATCGTCCCTTTCCGTAGTGGTTACCATGCACTACTCGGGAGAACCGCATTCGCTAGATTCAACGCGGTACCACACTATGCATACCTCAATCTCAAGATGTCAGGCCCACGCGGGGTCATAACAGTTAACGGAAACATGGACCGCTCTCTCTGTACAGAAGAGCATACTACAGCCCTCGCGGCAGAAGTACAATGCGGCCTCCTCTGGCAAACCACCAATCCAGCAACGACAACCTCAAGCACCGTTAAGCGAGTTCAGAGCACCCCGCAACAGGACCACCAAGCACGCCAAGAGCACGACTAGCAGTCCGGCCTCCGCTCAAATCCCATCAAAGAAGCATTCATGCCACGCGTACACAATTACTCACTTGAAATACTATGGGCACATGCGGAGGCGCAGCAGTGGCTCAGTCAACAGTGCGGTATCACCGCCACATACCTTCGTAACCTTTCCTTTCACCTTTCAGGACATTGCTTTAGTGCAGCCTCTCCAGAAGAGCCGGATTGTCGGACTTACATAGGATAGAAAACCAAGGAGGCAACAGGCTTTGCGCACAGAAGGAAATACCCAGGTGGAATCTATTTATGATCATTATACCTGCTTTATCTATCTGTACGTAGCCTGCCCCTGGATAGGGTATGTCAAATAATCCTATTTATCTCTGCTTAATGCATTCATTGTAAACATACCCTTAAACGTATTATTCATCAATGGGAGATCATATATAGCGTCAGCTTATTATTCTTATTTGAGCATTTTTTTTCTTACAAATGTCTATTTGATATTGCATCCGTACACCTTGGTACGTTCAGTTTGCCAGGGGCTTCTTATGGCACCCCATAATACGACAAGACAAGTCCGAACACTTTCAACAGTGCGGCACCCCGTACTTATAGCACTATATGCATTAGCTCCGAATCATGTCTTGGGTCTACAGTTGGGATAGCCCGGCTCCCTTGTTTTGGTGCCTTACGTTCCGTTATATCGGCTAAGGTAGCGCAGGGAGAACTACTGTGATTGTGTCCCGGTTCTTCCGGACGAGCATCTCTGTAGAGAAAGCCGAAAACTGACCGGCATGATGTGGTGAGAGATGGTCGCTGTTCGAGAGGTCTTAAAACCCTTAAAGATTTTTCCGCTTTAGGCGATAATTCGGCTTCGTCCGATCTAGGCATATATAGCGCCCCAATTCGGCCTTACGGATTCTAGGGGCTTCACCGACATTTAAAATTGTAGACTTTTATGGCTAAGTGAAGGTTATAAAGCCGCATAGTCCGATTGCCTTGTTCGCTGCGCCGGACACCTCCTTAAGGGACCAAACATTTGGATAAAGAGTGTCCGGGTTTTCCAGGAACACCCCAGTACTAGTTACATGGGGGCGGAAGCCGACGACTGGCCTACTTTCAGAATTTTATAAACAGCCGCACAGAAGGTAATATTTTAAATAACAAAAGCGCTACATAGCGCAAGTAACTTTGTCCTTAAATTACAAACATGATAGAAGTGAATTCATTCTAAAATTATGTCCTTGGTACATTCATCGGCCACGAGGCGAGTGCCCTTGATAACGCCATCGTAATACTTCTCCGGATAGCGATGCGCCTTGCCCCCCGGCAGCCCGTCCTTCACCAGCTTCTCCGCATCCAGCTTGCCCCAAGGCACCTTCGCACGGGCAAAGGCCCAGTGGGCACCCTCAATGCAAACGGATCGCTTGATGACTTCTAGTCGCGGACAGGCATTCACCATCCGCTTGATCAGGCCGAAGTAGCTGGTGGGCAGGGGCTCACCAAGCCACATTCGGACTATGAAATCCTTCATAGCCACTTCGGCCGCCCTATGGAGTTTGACCAACTGCTTCAGTTGGTCACTCATAGGCGTTGGATGTTCGGCCCCAACATACTGGGACCAGAACAGATTCTCCGTTAAGCTCCCCTCCTGAGCATGGTATAACTTCGCGGCATCTGATATGGTGCATGGCAGATCTGCGAATGCCCCTAGAGAGCTCCTGACTCGGGTAAGTAAAAGAAACACCTCCTCCACATGTTTGCTTTGCATAAAGAATTTCTTACCCGCCCTTATCTTTTTGGCCTCCTGGATTTCCTGCTGTGCCTTCTCGGCTTCGGCCTTGGCGTCTTTTATACTTGCAAGGGCCTTCGCCATCTCGGCCTCTTTCGCCTTAAGCTCATGCTCCATGGACTCAAACTTTTTGCCGAGCTCCTGGAGCTCTTGTTGTACCTCGCCCACTCGGGCATCTTGCTTCTCGCGCTCCTTGCGTTCCAAGGCCGCCTTGTGTTCGGCGTCGGACAATGCTTTTTTCAGAGACGCCACTTCGGTGGTGGCCCCTGTTACAAAATCACAACGCTTCGTCGTTAGAATAACCAAATTTATCTATCCTTCATTATATGAGAGCGGGGAATCACTCACCTTTGTTCTTTTCGAGCTGCCTCCTCGTGAGGTCGAGCTCTCCCTGCGCCTGCTCCAGGTCCTGTTTTAGTCCGGCGATCTTGGCCATACGGACCGTAACGGCAAGCAGCACAGCTTGCTTATTCGCATTCAAACTTATTGTTGGACTCCTGCGGATTATAATTGACCCTCCGTTTGGTTTTTCCTTCTGAACACCAAACAGAGTATCAGGGGCTACTACCTATTGGGTGGTAATTTCACACATTTTTATTACTTACCTCAAACCTGTCAGGAGGCTGGTGCAGGCTTCGGTTAGTCCGCTCTTGGGGGACGAAACCTTCTGAATCACCGCACTCATAAGAGTACGATGCTCTTCATCTATGGAAGCGCCGTGAAGCGCTTCCAGCAGACAATCAGGCGCCTCGGGCGCAACAGAAGTCCTCGACACAGACGGCTCTCCCTCCCTAACGAGGGGCTGCCCACCCGAGTCCGGAACCATTGAAGGCTCCGGAACAATGTTCGATTGAGAGCCCGGCGTACTGTGGCTCTCATCAACACGGTCCGCGGGGATCTTGAACCCCGCATGTCCGACGTCTGGAATACCGCCTTGGGGCGCTTCCAGAGCCACCTCCCCCCGCTCTGGGAGCCTTTGGGATAACACCTCCGTGTCATCTGTAGGCTGAGGAGTAGTGGCCGTCGGGAGCGGGTTCATCGCCGAATCGCTCAAGGACCCACTCCGAAGACGACGCCTCGGGATGGACCCTGGCCAGACTACATACAAGTTCGGCATTATGACAAAACTATGAAGCAACATTATGATGGAGTGCGGATACTTACGATAGCACTAGGGGCTTCTTCCTAGCCACCCCTCCTCGCTATTGGCGGCGGTGGCGGAGTAGTCCAGAAGGGACGCCTTTCCCTTCTTGGACGTCCCAGCCTCTCCCTCCGGGGCGTCCTTCCTCTTTTTCTCCCCCTAATATGGGGAGGTGGAGTTTCTTCTTGTTTCCCCCCGCTTCCGCGGGAGGAATCTGCCTTGTCGTCATCGGACGACAAGGGTATGACGGCCTTGCGCCGGGGGCCTCTCCTGGCCCCCTGGTCCGCCCTCTCAGGCCCCTCGTCCTTTCCGGATGGGGCGGCCTCCTCATCTTCTTCTTCCCCTTCTGGGGAGGAGTGTGCCTCGTCGTCTTCGGACGAGGCTTCGGGCGCAACCTTACGTCGGTGACCCTTTCGGATCCCCGGGGCCTTCTTATCGGCCTTCTTCTCCGGCCCCTTGTAGGGCGCCGGGACTAGCATCTCCGTCAGGAGAGCATTAGCTGGGCTTTCTGGCAGCGGAGCCAGACAGTCAATCTGCTCCGCTATCTCCACACAATCCTGAACAAATATGCACAATTACTTAAGGCCCCCCCATGAATATATTGGGAAGAACCAAATTTGGTAGCAGCCTGAGAACTCACCTGACTAGGAGGCCGCGCGGCGTGGAGCCCACGGTCCTCGGATATGGGAGGAGGTACTTCGGAGGCCTTGAACAACGACTTCCACGCGTTTTTGTGCTTCATGCCGTAGAGCTTCTGAAGCGTCTGGTGTTCGGCCGGGACGAACTCCCACAGATTGAATGCCCGCCTTTGGCACGGCAGAATCCGGCGAACGAGCATGACCTGGATCACGTTGACAAGATTGATGTTCTTGTCCTTCATGCCCTTGATGCAGTTTTGGAGTCCGGTCAGCTCTGTAGATTCGCCCCATGACAGGCCCTTCTGTTCCCAGGAGGTGAGACGCATGGGGGTTCCGGATCGGAACTCGGGGGCCGCCGCCCAGTTGGCGTCGTGTGGCTCGGTGATTGTCAGGACCCCGACTCAATGCCACATCGATCTAGCATGTAACACCTCATATCACTTTGCGGCCTCACGCACGGTATTCCCACGGGTGTCTCCTTACCTTTGCCCGGGACCGTTTGCGCCTTTTGGCACACGTATATGACAGTGTCGCTAGCATCCACATGATAAGGAGCCCGGGCTGACATGGCTAGTCGTAAACCCAAAGCGGCACAGACTTACAGGGACAGGCATCCATGACCCAGCATCGAACGTGTCGGTCATCAGCGAGTGAATCCAGGCTGTAGCACTGGGCTAGCAGGACTCCGGTGAACCGGGCTGTAGCGGGCTAACAGGACTCCGGTATTCACCGCGTGACATTTCCCCGAAGGGACAGACACAGGAACGAAGAAGGACACATGCCGGCCAGCCTAAGTGTTCCGGAGCAGTAGCAAGCTACCATGGCTCGGTGGAAACACTAGGAGACATTTCCCCGTAAGAGAGGCTACTAAAGATAAACAACTAGATGGTCAGATCCCACACATACCAAGCATTTCAATAACATACACACAATATGCTCGATATGTGCAAATACAACATGGCATCACAACATGACTCTATGACTCAAGTAATCTATTCAATAGGCTCCGAGGAGCGAGATATTACAAACATGGGTCTCATGACCCAACATTCAGAGCATACAAATCAAGCACAAGCGGAAGCTATCATGTCTGAGTACAGACATCTATAAATGAAAAGGCTGAGAAGCCTGACTATCTACCAAATCCTGCCGAGGCACAAGATCGTAGCTGAGGTAACAAGCTAAACGTCGAAGACCACGCGGAAATACTAGTGAGACTGAAGTCTCTCTGCAAAAACATAAAATAGGCAAACGTGAGTACAAATGTACCCAGCAAGACTTACATCAGAACTATCTACATATGCATCATTATCAACAAAGGGATGGTGGGGTTTAACTGCAGCAAGCCAGCTTTGACTCGGTGGCTATCCTGAACTACGACTGCGAGTAACTTTTTTGAGGTGGCGCACACGAGTCCACATATTCACCATATCAATACACCACTATGGATCCGCTCCCGTCTCCCTACGAGAACGCCATCCATAGCACTCACGCTTATCTTGCGTATTTTAGAGTATCCACTTTCACTTGTCTATGAACTGATATAAGCAACCCAGAAGTCCTTTTCCGTGGACACGGCTATTTGAATAGATTAGGTTAACCCTGCAGGGGTGTACTTCTTCACACACGCTCTCACCACTTACCGCCGTTTACACGACATGTACTCAGCAACCTTCAAGCGGAAGCCCAACGTGGGTGTCGGCCACGACCTACCTAATCACCTAAGTCTCTAGTCCAGGTTTATCGCCTATTCGGGTTCCATCCATGAGGAGATCCGGCCGGAGTTTCGCTCACAGCCCCAAACGATGTGAACAGGGTTCCCGAGACACCAAACGGGCGCCCGGTACACCGTGCCACGTGCCTACCGCGTCACAGCCCACCCCTACGGTCAGCGCTGCCCACGGCCTCCAGCATACTACAAACACCAGAAACTACTTGCAACTCCTGGACAGAGGACAAGGGTGATCAAGAAGCCGAGAGGGTCCATTGGTTTCGGGCCCAATGCGTGGTAGTAGCTGAATCATGGATCACAAACACAGAACTCAGTTCCTGAGGACGGCTGCAATGAGACAACCCACCATGTACTCCTACATGGCCTCTCACCGCTACCTTTACCAAATCGTGTTCACACACTTAGCTCACACACAGTAGGACAGGTTCACACGCCTCTGATTCATCCCCGATGAATCAGACCTGACTCAACTCTAAGCAATAGCAGGCATGACAAACAAACATGAATGAGTAGGCACATCAGGGCTCAAACAACTCCTACTCATGCTAGTGGGTTTCATCTATTTACTGTGGCAATGACAGGTCATGCAAAGGATAAAGAGTTCAGCTACCGCAGCAAGTAACAAATATATCGTTGTTGTCCTAATGCAGTAAAAGAGAGCAGGAGCGAGAGAGTGGGATTTTATCGGAATGAACAAGGGGGTTTTGCTTGCCTGGCACTTCTGAAGATAACATTGAGTCTTCATCAGTGTCATGATCACATCATCGGTATCACGTCTATCGAGAGGGGACAGATACCGGCAAATACAGAAAAACACGATCAATGCAATGCACAATATGATGCATGCTATGACATGGCAATATGAATGTGTTTTGGGCTAATGCACCTAAAACCAGATTAAATGAAGTTGGTTTGAATCCAAGATTCAAATTCAAACTCCATATGTGGATATTTAAATGCCATTAGTATGATTTGTGCTAAACAGCATCTATAAGTTGTTCTAACATGCATGTAAATGGTACAGATGGATTCCTTGAATTTTTCTGATAATTTTTCATATATAAATTATTTAATTTGGAGTTACGGTTAATTTTCTATGAATTATTGAAGTTTTAGCTATTTTCTGGAATTTCCTGAATATTTAGAATTAAAATAATTCCAGAAAATGAATTATGGCGTCAGCACCACGTCACTGTGACGTCAGCAGTCAACTGGGCTGGCTCAGGTCAAACCTGACGTGTGGGGGCCACACGTCAGTGACACAGTGCTGGCTGGAGTCACAGACATGTGGGGC
The DNA here is from genome assembly GCF_002162155.2 of Triticum dicoccoides. NCBI lineage: Eukaryota > Viridiplantae > Streptophyta > Magnoliopsida > Poales > Poaceae > Triticum > Triticum dicoccoides. The sequence goes on from NC_041393.1 coordinate 652,455,196, forward strand.
CGGTCAAAGGCCACGTCAGCGAGGTCAACGCCGACGCGTGGGGTCACTGCAATTAGATTAAACTTAACCTATTTTAGTTAGCCGGTTAGTTAGGCCGTGGGGCCCGGCTGTCAGTGGCTCTGGGGGGTTAGTTAGTGGGGTCATTAGCGCTAATGACGACGACACGTCAGATACGCCGGCGATGAGTCGCCGGTGACCACAGAACACGGCGGGGCACGCCGGACTTGCGCTAGAGGCGTCAGTTTGGCGCGCTGAGGGCACCAGGGGATGGCCCTTGCTCCCGCGCATCCAGAGGGCCGAGTGGGAGGTCGTGGGGTCGACGGAGCTCGTCGGAACGGAGCTCACGGCGGCGACCGGAGTTCGGGCGAGACGCGAGCGAGAGCTAGGGGGCACAGGAAGGCGAGCTGGGGCGTGCTACGGGCTTGTGGAGACGGTCTGAGCACGATGGTGCACTCAGGTGGGAGCTCCAGTTGCTCTGGCCACGATGGCGACGAGGCACGGCGGCGGCGAGCTTCGGCCGTGGTGGAAGAAGGAGCTAGGGGACGAAATCAGGTGCGGGGATTGAGGGGAAGAGGAGAGGAACTCACGGAGAGTCGGACGAGACGCTAAGTGGGCTCGGGGACGTCCTGTCGGCGGCGAATCGAACGGCGGCGAGTTCCGGTGGCCGAGGAGGGGAACGGCGACGTGGGCGGCGATGCAGGGCTCCCGGCGTCACGTGAGTTGGTGGAGACGAAGAAGAAGGTGCGGCGGTTCTTCTGGAGGCATCGGCGAGGCGAGGGGTGGCCGGTGGCCGCGGCGAACAGCGTCGGTGGCGACGAGCTCCGTTCGGTCGCGGGAGGGAGAGGGGGCAGAGGGGGATAGGGACGGAGGGAAGGAGCGAGGAGAGTGAGAGAGGGAGCCAGGGGCTGCGTGGCGTCGTGGGAGGCGACCAGGGGAGGAGGAGGCAGCCAGGCAGGGAGGAGGTGGCCGGGGCGCGTGGCCGCGCGCGCCGGGCGCGTGCCCGTCCTCCTGGCAGGGAGGAAGACGACAGGGGTAGCGGTGGCGGGCTGGGCCGGCCAGCTACAGTGCTGGGCCGGTTTGGCTACCAGGTGAGCGCCAGGTAGGCTTCTGCTCCTTTTTTTCATTTCTGTTTTCTATTTTCTATAGTTTGTTTTGATTTAGTTTAGTAACTAAATCATTTAAATAAATTCTGTAGAATTTTATGTGGCTTGCTAAAATATATATGAAGCCACTCACAAACTTCCAGAATTATTGGAGTCATATTTAATATATATTAAATATAAATCCAAAGCAAATAGTTATTGGATTAATTCAAATGGCCAAAATAATTATCTCTGTGACTCCAAAAATATTGGTTTAATTTTTACCTCTTACCAATATTTCCATGGAATAACAGGAACATTTTCTTGGACACATTTGAGAAGATTTAATTGTTGGTTATTTTTAGAGGTTTCCTGAGGCTTTTGAAAATTCCTCAATTCAAATTTCATTTGAATTTAAACATGATGCACACACCAGACAGCACCAGAAGCTAGGGATGTGACAACTCACCCCCACTAAACAAGAATCTCGTCTCGAGATTCAAGCGTAGGGTAAGGTGAAGGGGAAACGCAAACTAGTATAATCTTCACGATCCAGGGTGCACTTCAGTTGAACGTTGATTCATTCATCATTATTGTCTTGAAGTCTTGCTCTGAGAAATCCTGTCAACATGACATGGAGGGAAGAAGGAGACTCTAGAAGGGTCGATCTTCTCGAAGATCGAACAACTCAGGATTAACTCCCGGAATGTGACATAGCAACATCTCTCAAGCTGAGAGACGAAGCATACCTCTAGAGGGACGGAGTGGAGCAGGTGACGAGGTTCACTAGGTAGATAGCAATTCCAGACTTAAGAATGTGGTGATCGGTTGTCAACATAGCGAGGAGTTGAATTGCCATGACACCACGACGAAACATCCTGGAGAAGGGTGATTCGTAGATTATTATCTTAAGTGGCAAAAAGAATTACCTTTGATATAGAGATCACTGAGACTCTCTATATCAGCCGAAGGCAAATCATAGCAATCGATTGGCAGGGTCGGCAGAATGGCATACTCGGACTTGGATGATGTGGATTACCTTGTTGAAGACAACGTAATGGATGAATTTGATTGTCACCGGAAATGGAGGAGACCCATGGTAGAATGGCACATTGGCGGTGCAAGCTGGGAACAAAATGCAAATGCTGGGAATGATTCTGGTAACTAGGGAAGAACCCAACAATAGAGAGTGATTTCACGGTTTGAGAAGGTCATAGCATTGCCGAGGAAAACTGAGAGGAATCCAAGGTAGTGCTGATGATAACACGTAGCGCTTGTGCGTGCTCTCAAGAACTTGAGCATTTCCATAATCATCAAGGTTTACCAACATCCGTGTCAAGGATCCTGGCAACACAACATACTACCATGATGAATAGAGATGGACGATGCAGATGCAAAGGAGGATAATACTTTCTCAGATTTCACCTTAGCGAGCCAAGGAACAAAATCTGGACGATCGACCGAGAGACATTTAGCACTCCGCTTCTAATGTTCTCCTTGATGTGCTAGCGTAACCCATTCATAAATATGGTTTGATATCTAGAACATCAAGTAGAAGGTCGGACTTCGGGATCTCAAAATCCATAGGGGCAACTAGGGAGTAAATCCTACGAAATCCCTATGGGAGGTGGCCAACTTCTTCAATCAAGATATTATAATAATAGGTCTTCCGGTTGGGTGTGTTGGCCACGACATCCACCTTACCGGTTATCGAGGGACCAATATTATAGTTCTTGGGAAATATTCCAACCATCATATCTGCCTGAGACTCAGATCTGGTTGGTGTCAGGATATTCCAGACTCATCGAGTCTAGGAAGAAAAACGAAAGTTTGCAACACAAATCGATGAGATGACGTTACGAGATTCTCGGGAATGAACTACGATAGCAAGCTCCAAACATGAGCTGGTTCTGCTACTAACATGTGAACACGTTGTCCCAGACAAGCATGGCCACGTAGTAGTCTTATAATTAAACACTACCGAGTTCTGGTTGGGAACCATCAGCGAGGATATCGAAGTTCTTTCATAAGTCCGGATTAGCTCTTATGAAGATACTCTTTCTCCTTGAACAAATCAGTCAGTGGCTTGGTGTGCTAGGATACACATATGGAATGGAGATGATCAGTCTATCAAACCACAGAATACTTCGCACGTGCATAACTGACTTGGGATGGTTCCAGAGGAGGTAAAAAAACATGCTTTCTCGAATTCACGGCGGCAACTTACATCAAATGCACGTGAATCAAAGGAAGTCACTTCTTTCATCCAAACATATACCTCAGAGACGGAACTCGAAGGCATTGTTTACAAAGTTTCCAACACTAGCTTAATGTCCAACAGAATCATGAAGAAGATAAGGATGTTGTCGATGAGCTCAACAACAACTCATCGGAATTCCCATATCACTGGACTTCCACCATCGTGTGAACACGGTGATAGCATTGGTCAGACCCATAAGAATATAATGGTGTATGCTCGAGGAAAACCACGAGTAAGACAACATTACGAATATCGTTGGTTCTGATTTGATTTGACGATAGCCCATACTCAAATCAAAGATTGGATAAGATAATAGATCCAGCAACTGATCACAGGGACCAATCGATGAAGATATCACCTTTCTTCAACACACACTACACAAGAATATCCCTTTGGGACGAACTAAGTCAGGCAAGATTTTATCTTCCAACTCTCCAAGTTGTTGTCTAGCTTAACCAACTAGCTCAGGGATATCTAACACCGATTCTTGGAGAGAAGGTGGTTCACAACAAACCAACTTGATCACGAGCTCAACATAGCGGTCAGGTGACAACCTGGTAATACTTCCGAGAAGATCTTCGGAAATCACGAACCACCGATATGTTACTAAGCTCGAGAACAATCTTGCTTTTCAGGGCAAGATGATATGATCAAATGAGCGAGGACTTAACAAATCCTATTTCATCAATCGAGGAGTGCACCAGGAAAATGGACTAGGTAGCACAATCAGTCTTAGAAGGATGATTCGAAAATCAACATACTAAGAATGAAATTATTATCCTTTAACTACCAAGCAACAGAGTTGCTAGCAGTATTGATTTCACACATCACAATTCATTTGTCGGTATTCCGGTTGCATCAACACGAGGGCTGAGGAATGAACAGTGATGGCAAGAAGTGTCACTGTACCAAGAGTTCATGGGATGGTGTGCAATTCCTATAACAATCTCGATATAAAATATGTAATACTCCAAGGTAGAGCAGAACCAAAGCTGGATTGGCATTTGATCTGCGGAATACAACTACTTTGACCCAATCCTAAATATGGAAGAGGTACTGGAGTTTGTTTCTCCTAGTCATTCCGGAATAGAATGGCTTGACAGACCACAAGAGTCATAGGCATCGATGAACGAACGCACGCATACTCTTGACTATCAATTGATAGACGGGGGTCAGAATGCAACTAAAGAGAACAACTCAAAGGAACATATAACTTTCTGAGTTGTGGATGCATAGATTAGTATGTCGAACCAAGTTCAACATATTTCTTCCGGATAACCCATGCAGAAAGATAGAACTGGCAGAGCCACAATATATAATGGAGAACTCATCAAGAATAATCCTGTTGTGATATTTCAGTTCAACGAGGAACTTCTGCCATAAGTAGTTCATGGTATTTGGAAGAAAAGATACCACGGACTTCAAGGACTATCGCAAAGGTTACTAATATCCTAAAGGCACTAGCAATTACTATCCACATGAAGTAGGTAGAGTGAATCTCGGGTTCAGAACCCAGGAGTAGAATACCTACTACTAAGTAGCATCACGGGATGCTTCCGAGGATAAAGGCCAGAATCTTCACACTAGGACACAAATCATGGCTAGACCACTAGATGATCCCCTAAGCACTTAGGGTCATAATAATAATCCCAACATATATGTCGAGGCAATAATTACCTCAACACACCGATTAGTGTGGTTAATCTGGCCCATGGGAACATCGGAAACAGAAGGAAGGGATTTGCAAATGCATCGGACTATTTAGAAACCTGGGATGACTCGGACAGCATAACGGCTATAATTGCTCAAAAAGATTTGAGACAATCACAAAAATGGTGGCATAACCACTCAGAAGCACAATATCAAGGTTTCGAGATCAACAATTAACATACGGAAGTAGTAGGAACTGAACTGGGACTTAAATCAACAATCTTATAAGTCTGCGGATTAGTAACACGTGATCCTAATAGAAAGAAGAGAAAGCCTAGTTCTTAATCCCCGTAGAGGAGAAGATGATGACTCAGATCAGAAGGCATAAGGTATAAGGAGTAAAAAGAGCCTTACGTTCCATCCCACAATCAATTCCCTTATATAACTAAGACTTTCTAGACTCAACTTCGACCAGTTTGGCTTGGTAATCCTACAGGCAATCAAGCTCTGATACCAACGCTGTCAGGACCCCGACTCAATGCCACATCGATCTAGCATGTAACACCTCATATCACTTTGCGGCCTCACGCACGGTATTCCCACGGGTGTCGCCTTACCTTTGCCCGGGACCGTTTGCGCCTTTTGGCACACGTATATGACAGTGTCGCTAGCATCCATATGATAAGGAGCCCGGGCTGACATGGCTAGTCGTAAACCCAAAGCGGCACAGACTTACAGGGACAGGCATCCATGACCCAGCATCGAACGTGTCGGTCATCAGCGAGTGAATCCAGGATGTAGCACTGGGCTAGCAGGACTCCGGTGAACCGGGCTGTAGCGGGCTAACAGGACTCCGGTATTCACCGCGTGACATTTCCCCGAAGGGACAGACACAGGAAC
>NC_041393.1:652462598-652547261 GCF_002162155.2 Triticum dicoccoides
GGTCATGCAAAGGATAAAGAGTTCAGCTACCGCAGCAAGTAACAAATATATCGTTGTTGTCCTAATGCAGTAAAAGAGAGCAGGAGCGAGAGAGTGGGATTTTATCGGAATGAACAAGGGGGTTTTGCTTGCCTGGCACTTCTGAAGATAACATTGAGTCTTCATCAGTGTCACGATCACATCATCGGTATCACGTCTATCGAGAGGGGACAGATACCGGCAAATACAGAAAAACACGATCAATGCAATGCACAATATGATGCATGCTATGACATGGCAATATGAATGTGTTTTGGGCTAATGCACCTAAAACCAGATTAAATGAAGTTGGTTTGAATCCAAGATTCAAATTCAAACTCCATATGTGGATATTTAAATGCCATTAGTATGATTTGTGCTAAACAGCATCTATAAGTTGTTCTAACATGCATGTAAATGGTACAGATGGATTCCTTGAATTTTTCTGATAATTTTTCATATATAAATTATTTAATTTGGAGTTACGGTTAATTTTCTATGAATTATTGAAGTTTTAGCTATTTTCTGGAATTTCCTGAATATTTAGAATTAAAATAATTCCAGAAAATGAATTATGGCGTCAGCACCACGTCACTGTGACGTCAGCAGTCAACTGGGCTGGCTCAGGTCAAACCTGACGTGTGGGGGCCACACGTCAGTGACACAGTGCTGGCTGGAGTCACAGACATGTGGGGCCGGTCAAAGGCCACGTCAGCGAGGTCAACGCCGACGCGTGGGGTCACTGCAATTAGATTAAACTTAACCTATTTTAGTTAGCCGGTTAGTTAGGCCGTGGGGCCCGGCTGTCAGTGGCTCTGGGGGGTTAGTTAGTGGGGTCATTAGCGCTAATGACGACGACACGTCAGATACGCCGGCGATGAGTCGCCGGTGACCGCAGAACACGGCGGGGCACGCCGGACTTGCGCTAGAGGCGTCAGTTTGGCGCGCTGAGGGCACCAGGGGATGGCCCTTGCTCCCGCGCATCCAGAGGGCCGAGTGGGAGGTCGTGGGGTCGACGGAGCTCGTTGGAACGGAGCTCACGGCGGCGACCGGAGTTCGGGCGAGACGCGAGCGAGAGCTAGGGGGCACGGGAAGGCGAGCTGGGGCGTGCTACGGGCTTGTGGAGACGGTCTGAGCACGATGGTGCACTCAGGTGGGAGCTCCAGTGGCTCTGGCCACGATGGCGACGAGGCACGGCGGCGGCGAGCTTCGGCCGTGGTGGAAGAAGGAGCTAGGGGACGAAATCAGGTGCGGGGATTGAGGGGAAGAGAAGAGGAACTCACGGAGAGTCGGACGAGACGCTAAGTGGGCTCGGGGACGTCCTGTCGGTGGCGAATCAAACGGCGGCGAGTTCCGGTGGCCGAGGAGGGGAACGGCGACGTGGGCGGCGATGCAGGGCTCCCGGCGTCACGTGAGTTGGTGGAGACGAAGAAGAAGGCGCGGCGGTTCTTCTGGAGGCATCGGCGAGGCGAGGGGTGGCCGGTGGCCGCGGCGAACAGCGTCGGTGGCGACGAGCTCCGTTCGGTCGCGGGAGGGAGAGGGGGCAGAGGGGGATAGGGACGGAGGGAAGGAGCGAGGAGAGTGAGAGAGGGAGCCAGGGGCTGCGTGGCGTCGCGGGAGGCGACCAGGGGAGGAGGAGGCAGCCAGGCAGGGAGGAGGTGGCCGGGGCGCGTGGCCGCGCGTGCCCGTCCTCCTGGCAGGGAGGAAGACGACAGGGGTAGCGGTGGCGGGCTGGGCCGGCCAGCTACAGTGCTAGGCCGGTTTGGCTACCAGGTGAGCGCCAGGTAGGCTTCTGCTCCTTTTTTTTATTTCTGTTTTCTATTTTCTGTAGTTTGTTTTGATTTAGTTTAGCAACTAAATCATTTAAATAAATTCTGTAGAATTTTATGTGGCTTGCTAAAATATATATAAAGCCACTCACAAACTTCCAGAATTATTGGAGTCATATTTAATATATATTAAATATAAATCCAAAGCAAATAGTTATTGGATTAATTCAAATGGCCAAAATAATTATCTCTGTGACTCCAAAAATATTGGTTTAATTTTTACCTCTTACCAATATTTCCATGGAATAACAGGAACATTTTCTTGGACACATTTGAGAAGATTTAATTGTTGGTTATTTTTAGAGGTTTCCTGAGGCTTTTGAAAATTCCTCAATTCAAATTTCATTTGAATTTAAACATGATGCACACACCAGACAGCACCAGAAGCTAGGGATGTGACAGTGATGTAGAACCACCCCGACCGCCACCCCTTCACGGTTTCTGCAAAGGAGCTGTCAAGCCAGGTGACGTTAGGCATCTTGCTCAGCATGGCTCCTCCGCACTCCGCTTGCTGGCCGCTCACGATCTTCGGCTTCACACAGAAGATTTGCAGCCACAAGCTGAAATGAGGCTTGATGCGGAGGAAGGCCTCGCATATGACGATGAACGCCGAGATGTTGAGGACGAAGTTCGGGGCTAGATCATGGAAATCTAGCCCGTAAGAGAACATGAGCCCGCGGATGAAGGGGTGCAACAGAAACCCCAGTCCATGGACGAAGTGGGCGAGAAACACGACCCTCTCGGGTGGTCCCGGAGTTGGAGTGACCTGCCCGTCGTCCGGTAGCCGGTGTGCTATGTCTGCGGCCAAGAATCCAGCCGCCCGAAGATTCATGATGTGCTTCTCCTTCACGATGGAGGCCACACACTTGCCTCCTACTCCGGACATGTCTAGCTGTGCGGAGAAGATTTGGACTAGGGCGCTGGAGCTCGGGGAGGTAAGGATGAGCAAAGGAGGAAGAGGGCGTGGGTGAAAATGAGGGTCCTTTATCCCTTTATAGAGGCCACAAAAGTGGTGCGCCTCCCCACTAGCCCATTGAGAATCGCTTACTTCCCAAGCGCCACGATTGATGGCACGGTGGGATTACCCATACCCGTATTGATGAGAATCCCGTGATAAGGGGACACGATCTCTGCTTTGACAAGATGTGTCAAGGAAACCGCCTCGCAATATGCGTTGTGGCTGGTCGAAGGAAAACGGTTCGAATAATGACCCGACCGTAATGACATGTTACGTCTAAAAAGTTGTCGGCATTGTACGTTTGTGAAATATCATTCTCTCTCCGGTAATATATGAAGATCATTTTGCAGATCCGGCCACAGTGTACGTGTTTGATAATTACCTTGCAGTATTCGGAGAAGGAACCTCCTTGCAATGCCGAAGACAAGACTGCGCGCCAGACTCATCGTCATTGAAGCCTGGTTTAGGGGCTACTGAGGGAGTCCTGGATTAGGGGGTATTCGGACTGCCGGACTATATACATCGTCCGGACTATTGAAGCATGAAGATACAAGACTCAAGGCTCCGGCTCGTGTCCGGATGGGACTCTCCTTTGCGTGGAAGACAAGCTTGGCGATCCGGATATTGTATTTCCTTCCTTGTAACCGACTGCGTGTAAACCCTAGCCCTCTCCGGTGTCTATATAAACCAGAGAGGATGGTCCTTAGAAGGCCGATCACAATTACAATCATTCCATCATAGGCTAGCTCTTAGGGTTTAGCCTCTATGATCTCGTGGTAGATCTACTCTTGTACTACTCATATCTTCAATATTAGTCAAGCAGGAAGTAGGGTTTTACCTCCATCGAGAGGGCCCGAACCTGGATAAACATTGTGTCCCTTGCTTCCTGTTACCATCAGCCTAAGACGCGCAGATCGGGACCCCCTACCCGAGATCCGCCGGTTTTGACACCGACAAGTGGTCTCGACTATTGTTACTCCGGGGTTACCAAATCATAACACGTAGTAGCTGACTATAACTTGCAAGATCGGATCTAGAACATGGATATAATGTTGATAACATAAATGGTTCAGATCTGAAATCATGGCACCCGAGCCCAAAGTGACAAGCATTAAGCATGGCAAAGTCATAGTAACATCAATCTCAGAACATAGTGGATACTAGGGATCAAGCCCTAACAAAACTAACTCGATTACATGATGATTCTCATCCAACTCCTCAGCGACCAGCGAGCCTATGAAGGAATTACTCACTCCCGGTGGGGGGCATCATGGAATTGGCGATGGAGATGCGTTGGTGATGAAAATCGAAGATCCCCCTCTTCGGAGCCCCAAACGGACTCCAGATCTAGCCTCCCGAGGAAGAACAAAGCTTGGCAGCGGCTCCATCTCATGAAAGGCGATAATTATTTTTCCCTGATTTTTTCTAGAAATATGGGATTTTATAGCGTCAATTTGAGGGTCAGCGGGGCCACCAGGTGGGCAGCACCCACCTAGGCTCTCCTGGGGGGCTGGCGCGCCATGGTGGGTTGTGCCCACCCAGGTGCCTCCCTCAGGTCCTTCATGGTTCCAGAAATTCTCTTATTTGATATAAAAAATCCTCGCAAAGTTTTGTTCCATTCCGAGAACTTTTATTTTTGTACAAAAACAACACCATGGCAGTTCTGCTGAAAACATCATTAGTCTGGGGTTAGTTTCATTCAAACCATGCAAATTAGAGTCCAAAACAAGAGGAAAAGCATTAGGAAAGGTAGATACACTGGAGACGTATCACTTAGTGATAAAGTAAAGCTATTACATGGTGTTTGCATTTCATACAATAAAGCAACAACTATAAGGCTCCTGCCAGTTGCCAATAACTTTTACAAAACATGATCATCTCGTACAAAAACGTATATCACATCATGTCTTGACCATATCACATTGCAAGCATGCACCGCAAAAACAAGTTAGACGTCCTCTACTTTGTTGTTGCAAGTTTTACGTGGTTGCTACAGGCTTCTAGCTAGAATCGTTCTTACATACAACACAAAAACCACAATGGTGATTTAGCAAATTTTCTTTTTTAACCTTCAACAAGGACCAGCCGCAATCAAATTTGATTCAACTAAAGTAGGAGAAACAAACACCCGCCAGCCACCTTTATGAAAAATTAGTTGCATGTCTCTCGGTGGAACCGGTCTCATGAACATGGTCATGTAAGGTTGGTTTGGGCCACTTCATCCAACAACACCGCCGAATCAAAATAAGACATTGGTGGCAAGCAGTATGACGATCACCACCAACAACTCTTTGTATTCTTCTCGTGCATATCATCTACGCATAGACCTGGCTCTGATACCACTGTTGGGGAACGTAGCATGCAATTTTTTAAAAAAAATCCTACCTTCACGCATGATCTATCTAAGAGATGCATAGCAATGAGAGGGGAAGAGTGTGTCTACGTACCCTCATAGACCGAAAGCGGAAGCGTTTGACAACACGGTTGACGTAGTCGAACTTCTTCTCATTCCGACTGATCAAGCACCTAACATACGACACCTCCAAGTTCTGCACACGTTTGGATCGATGACGTCCCTCGAACTCTAGATCCAGCAAAGTGTCAAGGAAGTAGATGAGTTCCGTCAACACGATGACGCGGTGACGATGATGGTGAAGTGATCCGTGCAGGGCTTCTCCTAAGCACCGCAAGAATATGAGCGAGGGTGTAATCTGTGGAGGGGGCACCAGACACGGCTAACAAATGTTGTTGTGTGTTCTAGGCCCCCCTCCCCATGTATATATAGGTGGGAGGGAGGGAGAAGTAGCCCTAGGGGCGCCCCAAGTAGGAGGGATCCTACATGGACTCTTGCCTGATACGTCTCCATCGTATCTATAATTTTTGATTGTTCCATGCTATTATATTATATATCTTGCATGTTTTATATGCATTTATATGCTATTTTATATGATTTTTGGGACTAACCTATTAACCTAGAGCCTAGTGCCAGTTTCTGTTTTTTCGTTGTTTTTGAGTTTCGTAGAAAAGGAATATCAAACGGAGTCCATTTGACCTAAAAATTTATGGAGATTATTTTTGTAAAATACTCCCTCCGTTCCATAATGTAGTGCCTATAGATTTTTGCAAAAGTCAAACATTACAAACTTTGACCATATCTATAAAGAAAAGTAGGTACATCTAAAATACCAAATGCACATCATTGGATACATCGTGAGTTATATTTTCAGAATGTACATGTTTGGTATTGTAGATGTAGACAGTTTTCTCTATACATTTGGTCAAAGTTGGCAAAGTTTGACTTTCACAAAAATCTATAGGCACTACATTGTGGAATGGAGGGAGTATAACAAATACTGGAACAAAAAGATACCGGAGAAGAGTCTTGAGGCCACCACAAGGGTGGAGGGCGCCCCCTAGGGTGTGCCCCTACCTTGTGGCTGCCTCGTAGGTCCCCCTGACTTGTTCCCGACGCCAACACCTCTTATATATCCCCAAACCTCCAGAATTGAACCTAGATCGAGAGTTCTGTCGCCGCAAGCCTATGTAGCCACAAAAAACCTCTCGGGACCCTATTCGGGCACCCCGCCGGAGGGGGGATCCATCACCGGTGGCCATCTTCATCATCTCGGTGCTCTCCATGACGAGGAGGGAGTAGTTCACCCTCGGGGCTGAGGGTATGTATCAGTAGATATGTGTTTGATCTCTCTCTCTCTCTCTCTCCCTCTCTCTCTCTCTCTCTCTCTCTCTCTCATTTTCTTCATCATCTTGATGTACCACGAGCTTAATTTTCTAATATAGTTGGATCTTATGATGTTTCCCCCCCTCTATCTTATTGTAATGGTTGAGTTTTCCCTTTGAAGTTATCTTATAGGATTGAGTCTTTAAGGATTTGAGAACACTTGATGTATGTCTTGCATGTGCTTATCTGTGGTGATAATGGGATATTCATGTGATCCACTTGATGTATGTTTTGGTGATCAACTTGCGGGTTCTATGACCTTGTGAACTTATGCATAGGGGCTGGCACACATTTTCGTCTTGGCTCTCCGTAGAAACTTTGGGGAACTCTTTGAAGTTCTTTGTGTTCATTTGAATAGATGAATCTGAGATTGTGTGATGCATATCGTATAATCAAACCTGCGGATAGTTGTGGTGACATTGGAGTATCTAGGTGACGTTAGGGTTTTGGTTGATGTGTGTCTTAAGGTGTTATTTTAGTACGAACTGTAGGGCTGTTTGTGACACTTATAGGAATAGCCCAATAGATCGATCAGAAAGAATAACTTTGACGTGGTTTCGTACCCTACAATAATCTCTTTGTTTGTTCTCCGCTATTAGTGACTTTGGAGTAACTCTTTGTTCGTTAAGGGATAGTTATATGATCCAATTATGTTATCATTGTTGAGAGAACTTGCACTAGTGAAAGTATGAACCATGGGCCTTGTTTTGAAGCTATGCAATACCGTTTTCACTCAATTTTGTTACTTGCTACCTTACCGTTTTTATATTTTCATATTACAAAAACTTATATCTAACATCCATATCGCACTTGTATCACCATCTCTTCGCCGAGCTAGTGCACCTATACAATTTACCATTGTATCGAGTGTGTTGGGGGATGCAAGAGACTCTTTGTTATTTGGTTACAGGGTTGTTTGAGAGAGACTATCTTCATCCTATGCCTCCCACGGATTGATAAACCTTAGGTCACCCACTTGAGGGAAATTTGCTACTGTCCTACAAAACTCTGCGTTTGGAGGCCCAACACGAGTCTACAAGAAGAAGGTTGCGTAGTAGACATCAAGATCTTTTCTGGAGCCGTTGCTAGGGAGGTGAGTGCTTGAAGGTATATCTTTAGGTCTTGCGATTGAATCTTTTTGTTTCTTATTTTATCACTAGTTTAGTGTATAATAGAAAACCACACAAAATGGAATTGAGGTTGCCTCATATGCTTCATCTTTTTAAAGTCTTTGGTGAAATGATGGAAAGGAAATTGTGCTCAAGTGCTCTAAGAAGAAGTCAATAAATTGTTTGGCACTAAATATTTGAATGATGAGCACGATTGCAATGTTGTTAGTATGAATTATTTGAATATCCATGATGCTACTGATATGCAAAACTACAAGCTTGGGGATGTTATGTTTGATGAATATGATATTTTTAGTCCCCCAAGTTTTGATGATAATAATTATTATGATGAAAGCACGCCTCCTATTTATGATGATTATAATCATGAAAGTGTATTTGGAGAGGTCATGACTTTATTTATTGATGAATCCACTATTTCGGAAGAGGTTCCAATTGATTATGAGAACAAAGTTGCTATCTATGACGATTATTGTGATGACATGTATGCTATAAAGAATAATGATAACCATGAAACTTGTCTTCTTCATTTTAATTTTAAATTAGATTATGCCGCATATGATAGTTATTTTGTTGATTTTCTCCCACTATTTCGAATCAAAATAAATTTGCTTATGTGGAGAGTAATACAATTTCTATACTTGTGCATCATGAAAATAATGCTTTATGTGATAGTTATATTGATGAATTCATTCATTATGCTACTGAAAATTATTATGAGGGAGGAATATATGTTTGTAGGAATTGCAATAATATCAAGTTTCCTCTCTTTATGTTGAAAATCCTGAAGTTATGCTTGTTTTGCCTTCCTATGCTAGTTGATTCTTGTTACCATAAATTGTTTGCTCACAAAATCCCTATGCATAGGAAGTGGGTGAGACTTAAATGTGATAGTCATATGCTTCATGATGCTCTCTTTGTGTTTCAATTCTTATCTTTTATATGAGCATCATTAAAATTAGCATGCCTAGCTACAAAGGCATTAAAGAAAAGTGCTTGTTGGGAGATATCCCAACACCATTACCTACTATTTTTGTGTGTTCACATGATTATGCTACTCTAGTAATCATGTTTTATAGCTTTTGTTTTAATAAATTTCCATGTAAAGCCTCTGGGATAGTGTGGATGATAGTTGACTTGATTCTGTGCAAAAATAGAAACTTTTGCGCTCACTCCAGGAATTTTAAAAATTCACTGGAACGTGCTTTTGATCTGAATTTCTGACACATGATTGATATACAAATTTTCTAGGTTTTCCTAATTTTTTAGAATTTTTGCAGTTACAAAGGTATTAAAAGTTTCCAAGTTACTACAGACTGTTCTGTTTTTGACAGATTTTGTTTTCTATATGTTGCTTGCTTATTTTGATGAATCTATGAGTAGTATCGGAGGGTATGAACCATGGAGAAGTTGGAATACAGTAGATATAACACCAATATAAATTTAGAATGAGTTTACAATAGTACCTAAGTGGTGATTTGAGTTTTGTGTTGTGAAGCTTTCAAGTTTTGGGTAAAGCTTTGATGGACTACGGAATAAGGAGTGCAAAGAGCCTAAGCTTGGGCATTCCCATGTCACCCCAAGGTAATATTCAAGGACAACCAAGAGCCCACGCTTGGGGATGCCCTGGATGGGATCCCCTCTTTCGTCTTCGTTCATCAGTAACTTTACTTGGAGCTATATTTTTATTCACGACATGATATGTACTTTTCTTGGAGCGTCATTTTATTTTATTAGGATTTTCTTGCTGTTATTCAAAGACATGTTTTCTATATTTTACTTCAATTAAAAGGTTAAGTATAGTCTTTGCGATGCTTATTTTACCAGACTATACGTTGCTGTTTTGAAAACAGAAAGTTTGTTGTTATGTTTTGAATATTGGTGAATAGTCAGAACATGATCAAATCTTGAAATTTTTACATAATGAGTAACAACAAATTTTATAGGTGTGGTAATTTTTCAGAATTTTTGGAGTTCGAAACTATGATTCCTCTTGCATCTTTACAGACTATTCTGTTTAGACAGAATGTTGTTATGTTTGCATTGTTTGCATATGATTGTTTGTTTAATGATTCTATTTGAGGATAGGAGTGTTAAATATGCAAAGGCATTTAGTAGGCAATATGAAATAATAATTTTAGTGATTTTCTATAGTAGAATGTGATAAGGTTATTGCGTTGATTTATACTAACTTATCTCACGAGTTCTTGTTTAGTTTTGTGTGGATAAAGTTTTTAAGATTTAGGGAAACCGTGATATAAAGGGAATTAAGGAGACACAAAACCTTACGCTTGGGGCTGCCCAAGGCATCCCTAATTAATACTTCAAGAAGTCTCAAGCATCTAAGCTTGGGGATGCCCCGGTTGGCATCCCACCTTTCTTCTTCAACAACTATCGGTCAATTTTGGTTGAGCCTAAGTTTTTGCTTCTTCACATGATATGTGCTATGTTTGCAATGTCATTTTATTTTATTTTGTTGTGCTTGCTGTTTGAATAATATCCCAAGATCTGAAATTTTTAAATGTTAGAGAGTCTTCACATAGTTACGTAATTATTCAACTACTCATTGATCTTCACTTATATCTTTTGGAGTAGTTTGTCATTTGCTCTAGTGCTTCACTAAAGGTTTTAGAGCACGATGGTGGTTTTATTTTGAAGAAATTGATAAACTCTCATGCTTCACTTATATTATCTTGAGAGTCTCTTAACAACATGGTAATTTGCTTTGGTTATGAATGTAGTCCTAATATGATGGCATCCAAGAGGGATATAATAAAAACTTACTTATAAGGTGCATGGAATACTATGAGAAGTTTGATTCCTTATGATTGTTTTGAGATATGAGGATGGTGATACTAGAGTCATGCTAGTGAGTAATTGTGGATTGTAGAAATACTTGTATTGAAGTTTGTGATTCCCGTAGCATGCACGTATGGTGAACCGTTATGTGATGAAGTCGGAGCATGATTTATTTATTGATTGTCTTCCTTATGAGTGGCGGTCGGGGACGAGCGGTGGTATTTTCCTACCAATCTATCCCCCGAGGAGCATGCACATAGTACTTTATTTCGATGACTAATAGATTTTTTCAATAAGAATGTGAGTTCTTTATGACTAATGTTGAGTCCATGGATTATACGCACTCTCACCCTTCCACCATTGCTAGCCTCTCTAGTACCGTGCAATGTTCGCCGGTACCTTACACCCCACCATCTACCTTCCTCAAAATAGCCACCATACCTACATATTATGGCATTTCCATAGCCATTACGAGATATATTGCCATGCAACTTTTCCACCATTCCGTTTATTATGATACTCTTCATCATTGTCATATTGCTTTGCATGATCATGTAATTGACATCGTATTTGTGGCAAAGCCACCTTTCATAATTCTTTCATACATGTCACTCTTGATTCATTGCACATCTCGGTACACCGCCGGAGGCATTTATATAGAGTCATATTTTGTTCTAAGTATCGAGTTGTAATTCTTGAGTTGTAAGTAAATAAAAGTGTGATGCTCTTCATTATTAGAGCATTGTCCCAGTGAGGGAAGGATGATGGAGACTATGATTCCCCCACAAGTTAGGATGAGACTCCGGATGAAAAAAAGAAAAGAAAAGAAAAGGCAAAAAAAGAGAAAGGCCCAAATAAAAAAATAAAAAAATGAGAGAAAAAGAGAGAAGGGGCAATGTTACTATCCTTTTACCACACTTGTGCTTCAAAGTAGCACCATGATCTTCATGATAGAGATTCTCCTATGTTGTCACTTTCATATACTAGTGAGAATCTTTCATTATAGAACTTAGCTTGTATATTCCAATGATGAGCTTCCTCAAATTGCCCTAGGTCTTTGTGAGCAAGCGAGTTGGATGCACACCCACTTTGTTTCCTTTTGAGCTTTCATAAACTTGTAGCTCTACAATACTAGGGAAAACCCTAGTAGTAGCGTGGGTTTTGAGGCTAGCAGCAGCACGGTAGGCCGCACTACTAATAAGGCGCTACAGCTAATTGTTAGTTGTAGCGCGGTCCGCACCCGCGCTACTACTGTTGACGATATCACCAAAGCTTTTCTGGAATGCACTACTATTAGTTAGCTGTAGCGATTTCCTAGTCCCTCGCTACTGCTATATCTTTCATCATTTCCCCCCGCTTCCTACCCCTTTCGGTTTCAATAAACTGCAATTTTCAGATACTAGGTACTACTAGATATCAAATTCATAAACCATTATAAGTACTAGGTAGTACTCCCTCCGTTCCAAATTACTCGTCGTGGTTTTAGTTCAAACTACGATGAGTAATTTGGAACGAAGGGAGTACTAGATAACAATTTCATGTATAATCAACATGCATCCTCAAGCAGTACAAGGTCATATCGATGACGATCACCATCTGTAGTTCTAGATGATATCGACGACGATCATCATATGTAGTTCTAGATGGTATCGATGATGATCATCATATGTAGTTCTAGATGATATAGCCACACACACATATGTAGTTCTAGATGATATCGAAGACGATCATCATCCTCAAGCCTGGGCGGTGGGTGTTCCTGATAGTAATTAGGATGGCCTGTCCAACACGAAGATTGGCTCTTTGCCAATTTCTGAATAATAAAACATATCAATTAATAAATAGCCTCACACATACTCTTGCAAATAGGTATACATGGATTATCTACACTATTAATAGTTCCTTAGATTCTACACTCTAATAAGCATGTGATCGAACTCTACACTAAAGCATGTCATCGACTAGATTCCACACAACATATCATTGGAATATACACTAAGCATATCATCGGATAATTTGCATTTGTAATTATAACATACCATATCATGCCGATCGACCATGGTACTTGTCAGACGGGTCACGAATGGCACCCGGACAAAGTCAGCACGTGGCGGAATTATGTCCCATAGGTTGCACACCTCCTCCTCGCTCAGTCTCATTCTTTGAGCTACGATGGCTTTATGAAGTGGGTCCTCATCATCTTCATCGAGTGGGTCCTCATTATCTTCATCATCTTCATCATCTTCGTCATCTTCATCATCTTCCACCAGGTTTATATAAACGACAGCCAGCTTGCGTCTTTCTGCTCTGAAGGAGAAGCTGATCAACTCACCACCAGTAAGACGCATGCATGCGAGGAAATGGGCCCATCCATCTCCTCCAATCCGCGACATATTGCATCCTTTCTCGACCTCCATAGTGTACGGCCCCCCAGGAGCCTCAAATATCACAGTGTCTCCTGTCATCTTATTGAATTTCAACCTCACATTGCATGGGACGATCTGTGTAAAATAAGAAAAATGACACAATGCAGTAATGCTAACACTAAAAAAAATAGTTGTTACATTTCATATAATTTCTTAGCGCCGCATGACGAAAACTCGGTTGGAAGTAGATGCCGAACAGCTTGCCAGTTGCAAGGCTGGTGGCGCACTTTGACTTGCACAGTCGACATGGTGGTGGTGGTGGTGGCGCCATTTTCCTAAAGCAATATGAGCAAAGGATTAACGATTCACTTCACAGGAAAGAAAAACAGTAGCATGTGATATTTTTGGTTCTTCTTCAGTTATATTTTCATAGTGGAACCCGTTCCCAAAAAGTAAACACCAAGCTCTTAATTTGATGAAGAGATTCTTCCACGAGAAGCAATTTGATGGAAAATTATAATCCTAAGATCTATTAACATACAAGATGACAAGGTATCACCTACAAAAGCATTTCAGTGGCACCTATTGCTGAAAAAACTATTTGGCCCCTACCAAAGGTATAATCCTAAGATCTGTAATAAGTTATCTACCAAATCAAGGTACTACCTACCAAGACACATTTCATCTAATTTGGCCCCCAATGCCTAAGATAACTGATTAAAAAACAAGTGGAAAATTTAATTGGGTTTAACTTAGCACTTGCAAACTAAATACTTGTATCAAAACCAATATCTAGCAGATCACGGTACCACCTACCAAAGCATTTCAACTAAATTGGCACCTACATTTTGCAAAAAATAACTTATTATAGAAAAACAAAAGCATCTAGTTATCCATATGAAATTCGTAAGCCCTTGCTGCATCTAGGTAGGGCAGCCCTCGGGTGGTGCTGTCGTGGAGGGGGGATGGCATGGTGACCTCGGTCGGGGGTGCTGACAAGGGGAAGGCCGGTGACTTTCCTACTAGAGGGGGCGACGATAGCGGCCGGCCAAAGGCGCCCGGACAGAGCTCGCGGGCAACGACAGAGTGGGTAGCAAGATGGTGGAGGAGCAGCGAAGGGGCGGCAAGAGGGGGGAGGAGCTTTACCTGCAGCGGCGGTGGCGGAGGAGAAACCCTAACCGCAGCTGCGGGCGTCGGGCGGAGGGGGGCGATTGAGAGATGAGCATGTGGGGGGCCGCCCAAGCCGCGTGTTTTGTTTTGCTTTAGCAGTAGCGCGCATACAAGGAGCGCGCTACTGCTAAGACCAATATCAGTAGCGCTTTGTCCTAAAAAACGCTACTGCTAAGTCTAAGCATGTAAAAACATCAAAAATATACATTGGTCATCATTGATCTTTTTGTGTAGAACCTAAATAGTCAACATGAATCCTCACCGTACCTGTATAGGTACAAGCGAGGATTCATATCGCAGCCACAAATCATACACATATAGTTCAATGAAGACCAAGTGCTCGAGATAGTTTGAGAAGTAACATATTTAAGGTGGTAAACACCTTGTTCACTTAGAAGTATGGGACTAAACTTAATTAGTTGAAAGGGGGGTGATACTTAGCAGCAGCGAGTTTTGAACAAAAATGCTTCTACTAAGTACTTTAGCAGTAGCGCGTCTAGAAGAAGGGCGCTACTACTATATCTAGCCTAGAGGCAACGCCGTGGAAATTATAGTAGTAGCTCTTGTTTCACCTAGAGCGCTACTGCTACTGCGCTATTAGTAGCGCGGTTTCCTGAAGCTCGCTACTGCTAATTAGCAGTAGGGTTTGTTTTTAAACCACGCTGTTGCTAAGATTCGATGTATAAGGTTTTCCCTAGTAGTACTAGTGCATCCATTGCATGGCAATCCCTACTGACTCACATTGATATCTATTGATGGGCATCTCCATAGCCCGTTGATACTCCTAGTTGATGTGAGACTATCTCCTTCATTTTGTCTTCTCCACAACCACCATATTCTATTCCAACTACAGTGCTATGTCCATGGCTCACGCTCATGTATTGCGTGAAAATTGAAAATGTTTGAGAACATTAAAAGTGTTAAACAATTGCTTGGCTTGTCATCGGGGTTGTGCATGATTTGAATATTTTGTGTGATGAAGATGTAGCATAGCCCGACTATATGATTTTGTGGGGATAGATTTCTTTGGCCATGTTATTTTGAGGTGACATGATTGCTTTATTAATATGCTTGAAGTATTATTGTTTTTTTGTCAATATTAAACTTTTGTTTTGAATCTTATGGATCTGAATATTCTTGAAACAATAGAGAATATTACATGGATAAATATGTTAGATAGCATTCCACATCAAAAATTCTGTTTTTATCATTTACCTACTCGAGGATGAGAAGAATTAAGCTTGGGGATGCTTGATACATCTTCAACGTATCTATAATTTTTTATTGTTCCATGCTATTATATTATCTATCATGGATGTTTGATATGCTATTTTATATGATTTTTGGGACTAACCTATTAACCTAGAGCCCAATGCCAGTTTTTGTTTTTTCCTTGTTTTTGAGTTTCGCGAAGAAGGAATATCAAATGGAGTCCAGTTGACATGAAAATTTACGGAGATTGTTTTTTGAAAATATAAAAAATACTGTAATGAAAAGATACCGGAGAAGAGTCCCGAGGCCACCACAAGGGTGGAGGGCGCGCCCCCTACCTTGTGGCTGCCTCGTGGGTTCCCATGACTTGTTCTCGACGCCAACACCTCTTATATATCCCCAGTCCTCCAGAACAGAACCTAGATGGGAGTTCCACCACTACAAGTCTCTGTAGCCACGAAAAACCTCATGGCACCCTGTTCCGGCACCCTGCCAGAGGGGGGATCCATCATCGATGGCCATCTTCATCATCTCGGCGCTCTCCATGACGAGGAGGGAGTAGTTTACCCTCGGGGCTGAGGGTATGTACCAGTAGCTATGTGTTTGATCTCTCTCTCTCTCTAGTGTTCTTGATTTGTCACAATCTTGATGTATCGCGAGCTTTGCTTCTATAGTGGGATCTTATGATGTTTCTCCTCCTCTATCTTCTTGTAATTGGTTGAGTTTTCCCTTTGAAGTTATCTTATTGGATTGAGTCTTTAAGGATTTGAGAACACTTGATGTATGTCTTGCATGTGCTTATCTGTGGTAACAATGGGATATTCACGTGATTTGCTTGATGTATGTTTTGGTGATCAACTTGCGGGTTCTGTGACCTTGTGAACTAATGCATAGGGGTTGGCATACGTTTTCGTCTTGACTCTCTGGTAGAAACTTTGGGGCACTCTTTGAAGTTTTTGTGTTGGTTTGAATAGATGAATCTAAGATTGTGTCATGCATATTGTATAATCAGACCCACAGATATTTTTGGTGACATTGGAGTATCTAGGTGACATTAGGGTTTTGGTTGATGTGTGTCTTAAGGTGTTATTTTAGTATGAACTCTAGAGCTATTTGTGACACTTATAGGAATAGCTCAATAGATCGATTAGAAAGAATAACTTTGAGGTGGTTTCGTACCCTACAATAATCTCTTCGTTTGTTCTCCCCTACTAGGGACTTTGGACTGACTCTTTGTTGCACATTGAGGGATAGTTATATGATCCAATTATGTTATCATTGTTGAGAGAACTTGCACTTGTGAAAGTATGAACCCTGGGCCTTGTTTCGAAGCTTTGCAATATCATTTTCGCTCACTTTTGTTAATTGCTACCTTGCTATTTTTATACTTTCAGATCACAAAAACTTATATCTACTATCCATATTGCACTTGTATCACCATCTCTTCGCCGAACTAGTGCACCTATACAATTTACAATTGTATTGAGTGTGTTGGGGACACAAGAGACTCTTTGTTATTTGGTTCCAGGGTTGTTTGAGAGAGACCATCTTCATCCTACGCCTCCCACAGATTGATAAACCTTAGGTCATCCACTTGAGGGTTGTCCTATAAAATTCTGTGCTTGGAGGACCAACACGAGTCTACAAGAAGAAGGTTGCATACTAGACATCATTGCCCTAGGTCGGTGCCCCCTTTCCTTCCTTTGGCGATGAGGGGAAGGAAGGAGGAGGTGGCGCCCCCCTTTTCCTTTCTCGCTCCAAGGGGGAAAGGCAAGAGGAGGTGTCGCCCCTTCCTTTCCTTCCTCTAGGGTCCGTGGCCAGGGAAAGGGGCGCACCAGCCCCTAGTTGGCTGGTATGTTCCTCCTCAGGGAGTCCTGGACTACGGTGTCCTCGGGCGTCCGATCTATTGGACTGATGGGCTGGCAAGATACAAGACAGAAGACCAACTCTGGTGTCTAGTGAGGACTCCCTTATACGTGGATGGCAAGTTTAGGTGTCCGGATATGCTATTTACTTTCTGTTAAACCGACTTTGTACAATGCTCAGGCCCTCCGGTATCTATATAAACCAGAGGGTTAGATCGAAGGTAGGATCATAACATTACAAGGCTAGACAATCTAGGGTTAGACAATACAATCTCGTGGTAGATCAACTCTTGTAACCCCTATACTCTTCGAATATAATCAAGCAAGAGTAGGGTTTTACCTCCATTAAGAGGGCCCGAACCTGGGTAAACACTGTGTCCTTTGTCCATTGTTACCATCAACCCTTAGACGCACAACTTGGGCCCCCCTACCCGAGATCTTCCGGTTTTGACACCGACATTGGTGCTTTCATTGAGAGCTCCGCTGTATCGTCGACAGAAGGGTTGATGGCTCGCTGATGTCTACTACACAACTTTATTCTTGTAGACAGGTGTTGGGCCTCCAAGCGCAGAATTTTCGAGGACAGTAGCAATTTCCCTCAAGTGGATGACCTAAGTTTTTTCAATTCGTGAGAGGTGTAGGATGAAGATGGTCTCTCTCAAACGACCCTGCAACCAAATACAAGAAATCTCTTGTGTCCCCAACACACCCAATACAATGGCAAATTGTAAGGGTACACTAGTTCGGTGAAGAGATGGTGATAAAAGTGTAATATGGATGGTAGAAATATATTTTTATAATCTGAATAAATAAAAACAGCAAGGTAGCAAATAATAAACAGGCACAAAAATGGTGTTGCAATGCTTAAAGATGAGGCCTAGGGTCCGTACTTTCGTTAGTGCAACCTCTCAACATTGCTAACATAGTTGGGTCATATGATTATCCCTCAAAGTGCAATAACGAATCACTCTGAGTTCCTATTAGCGGAGAACAAAAGATAGGAATTGTTTGTAGATCACAAGACCACTTCAAAGCTATTCTCTCCATTCGATCTATTCAAGAGTTCGTACTAAAATAACACAAAATTATTTTTTCAGTTCGATCTATCCTAGAGTTCGTACTAGAATAACACCAAAGCAAATTCATATTCATAATACTCAATCCCCACAAAGAACTATAAAGAGATCGCAAAGTTTCCGTTGGAGAAAAACATGCATCAAGCCCTATGAATAGATTACCGCAATATCACCGCGGGAATCCACAAGTTGAATGCCATAACACATATCAAGTGGATCAATAAGATACCTCATTGTCACCTCAAGTATTCATATTTCAAGACATATATCATGTGTTCTCATCTCTAAATATTCAATCCGACAAGACAAAACTTTGAAGGGTAAAGATTCAATTCATCATAACAAGAGTATAGAGGGGAGAAACATCATATGATCGGACTATATTAATAAAGCACATGATATAGATCAGGAGAGAGAGAGAGAGAGATCAAACACATAGCTATTGGTACAAACCCTCAGCCTCCAGGGTGGACTAGTCCCTCCTCATCGTGGTGGCCACCGGGATGATGAAGATGGCCACCCGAGATGATTCCCCCCTCTGGCAGGGTGCCGGAACGGGCTCTAGATTGGATCTCATGGATACAGAGGCCTTGCGGCGGTGGAACTTCTGATCTAGGGCTAACCCGAAAGGTTTCGTAATATTTGGGATTTTATAGTGCAAAGAGGGGGTGCGGGAGGCCATCGAGGTGGACACAACCCACCTGGGCACGCCAGGGGGCCATGGCGTGCCCTGGTGGGTTGTGTTCCCCTCGGGGCACCCCTTAGTTGCAGCTCAGGCCCATTGGGTTCCTTCTGGTCCATTAAAAATCTCCAAAAAGTTACATGGTGTTTGGACTCCGTTTGATATTGATTTCCTAGGATGTAAAAAACAAGCAAAAAACAGCAACAGGCACTGGGCACTCGGTTAATAGGTTAGTCCCAAAAATGATATAAAAGGACTATAAAATGGTTGTAAAACACCGAAGAATGATAAAATATCAGCATGCATACTTCATAAATTATAGATACGTTGGAGACGTATCAACATCCCCAAGCTTAATTCCTACTCGTCCTCGAGTAGGTAAATGATAAAAGAAATAATTTATGAAGTGTGAAAGCTAGCAAAGTGCATAAGTTTGATCAATGATAATTTCAATCACTTTGCCTAGCATCATAACATCAATTCTTTCTTATAAAACTTCTCATGTTATAGTAGCAACCAATTCACGTGTTAAGGTTCAAACAATGAACTCTCTTATAACTCAACAACCTATGTTCTCAGTCACCAAGCAATTGCAATTCAACTTATTCAACAGAGTCTAAGTAAGAGCTCCACATACTCAAGCATCTTATAGTCTTCTATGATTGCTAACACTCACCGCATACACATGAGCAAAACATTTCAACCGGACACATAGAAGGATAGGGGCTTATAATTTCGCCTCCCAACGTATTCACCTTTGGGTGATGTCAGCAATAATAACTCATGCTACCCATATTCAACTGGACATATGCGCCTAGATCTTTACTCACCACATGATGATTGCCAAAGGAGAAAAATAAAAAGGAATAGAGAGAAAAACTTTGACTCTTTGCATAAAAGTAAATATATAAAAGTAAAGGACATGCCCTTCACAGAGGGAAGCATAGGTTGCCATGCGCTTATTTGTTTGTATTCCCAACCCCTTAGTGCAAAAGAATGTCACGTTATATTGCCCCTTATGATAGCAACATTTATTATGCAGTCTGTCGCTTTTATTCTTTGCCATCACAAGTACATACAACGCTCAATTTTCTCTTACACTAAATAATCTAACACTTTTAGAAGCAATTTTATTGCCTTATTGCACCGATGACAACTTTCTTGAAGGATCTTTCTCAATCCTTAGGTAGGTATGGTGGACTCCTGAAAATAAGATTTGGGTTTAAGGGTTTTTTGGATGCACAACTAGTATCTCTACCTGGTGCGGAATTTTTGGCTAGCAAAGATAGGGGGCAAGCACCACATGTTGAAGGATCTATGACAATATAACTTCTGTGTGAATATGAACAAACATAAATCATTACATTTTCTTCCTTGTCCAACGTCAACAATTTTGGCATATAATATTTTGATGGGGGCTCACAATCACAAAAGTTTCCAAGATAGTGTATTTGCATGTGAAAGTTCTCTTCCTTATACTAATTATTCGTGAATTGCTTGTATGACCAATATTGTGATTGTCAAGCCTCAAAAGCTCTTACTTCCTAAACCCAATGTGAAGCTACCACTAGGCATGATATGATTTCAACTTCATAACATTCAATTTATTCAACAATTTACTCATAGGATATAAGTGAAGTACTATAGTAATTCCATAGAGAAGAGCTTCGTTGAGGGGATGTGAATGCCGCTTACCTAGCCTCCTATTTGAGGACTCCATTTTATTTAAAAACTTCCAGGTCAACGTATTTTATTAAAAGATCTAGAAAAATTAAAATAAAATGACATTTCAAGAGTAGCACAACTCATGTGAAGAAGAAAAAACTTAGGCTCAACCGATACTAACCGATAATTGTTGAAGAAGAAAGGTGGGATGCCTACCGGGGCATCCCCAAGCTTAGATGCTTGATACTTATTGACACATTAGCTTGGGATGCCTTGAGAATCCCCAGGCTTGAGCTTTTGTTTCTCCTTAGTTCCTCTTATATCACGGTTTCCCTAAATCTAAAAAATTTCATCCACACGAAACTCAACAAGAACTCGTGAGATAAGTTATTATAAATCAGTGCAAAACCTTATCATTCTCTACTTTAGCAAATCACTAAAAATTATTATTTAACATTGCATACTAAATGCCTCTGCATATTTAATACTCCTATCCTCAAATAGAATCATTAAACAAGCAAACATATGAAAACAATGCAAACATAGCAGCAATATGACAAAACAGTACAGTCTGTAAAGAATGCAAGATTCATCATACTTCCCTAGCTCCAAAAATTATGATAAAAATACTACACTGTAGAAAATTTATCAGATCTTATTATTCAAAAATATTAAACAATTTATCATATTCTGAATTTTCTAGGGAATTTTTGCAACATCGACAAACTTTCTGTTTTCAAACAGCAACAAGTACACTTGCAAAATAAGCATGGCAAAGGCTATCATTGCCACTTTTATTGAAATAAAAGATGCAAAACATTATTATAAATAAAATAAAGCAAATCCTAGCAAAATAAATTGACTCTCCATGCAAAACACATATCATGTGACGAATGAAAACATAGCTCCAAGTGAGGTTACCAATAATGTTGGAGACGAAAGAGGGGATGCCATCCGGGGCATCCTCAAGCTTAGTTGCTTGGAAATTCATTGAATATTACCTTGGGGTGCCTTGGGAATCCCCAATATTAGGGTCTTGTCAATCCTTATTCTCCACATATTTACATTTCACTCAAAACTTGAAAACTTCAATCACACAAAACATAACGAAACCTTGTGAGATATGTTAGTATGATAAAGAGCAAACCATTTCACTTTTGGTACTGTCAAAGACAATATTCATAATTGTTTCCACACAATTCCTACTGTAGAATATCATTTCCACAATTTATATTGAGCAATATAAGCCATAGAAACAAGGAAACAAGCAAACTATGCATTGAAAACAGAATCTGTCAAAAACAGAACAGTCTGTAGTAATCTGTACTCAAACCATACTTCTGCTACTACAAAAATTATTAAAAAACTGTAATACGTGATAAATTTGTGTATTAATCTTCTGTGAAAAGAATCAACTCAAAAGCACTCTTCTGTCAAAAATGAGAGCTATTTTCGTGAGCGCAAGAGTTTCTGTTTTTCAGCAAGATCAAATCAACTATCACCGAACATGGTCCCGAAGGCTTTACTTGGCACTTTATTGAAACAAAGACAATAAAACATGATTACTACAGTGCCCTATCATGTGAACATAAAAAAACAGTAGGTTAAAGTGTTGAGTTGTCTCCCAACAAGCGCTTTTCTTTAATGCCTTTTAGCTAGGCATGCTGAGTTCCATGATGCTCGCATGAAATATAAAGATTGAAACATAACAAGAGCATCATCAAGCACATGGCTAGCACATTTAAGTCTAAACGACTTCCTATGCATAGGTATTTTGTGAGCAAACATCTTATGGGAAAAAGAATCAACTAGCATAGGAAGGCAAAACAAGCATAACTTCAAAACTTTGAACACATAGAGAGGAAACTTGATATTATTGAGATATGTAAAAGCATATGTTCCTCTCTCGTAGTAATTTTTTAGTAGCATCATGAAAAATATAGCCATCACATAAAGCATTATTTTCATGATCCTCAAGCATAGACATTTTACTACTCTCCACATATGCAAATTTATTCTCATGAATAGTAGTGGGAGCAAACTCAACAAAATAACTATCATGGGATTGAAAATTAATATCATGATGACAAGTTTCATATTTATAATTATTCTTTATAGAATACAAGTCATCACCATAATCAACATAGATAGGAGGCATGCTTTCATCAAAATAAATTTGCACATCAAAACTAGGGGGAATAAAAATATCATCTTCATCAAACATAGCATCCCCAAGCTTATGGCTTTGCATATCGTTAGCATCATGGATATTCAAAGAGTTCATACCAACAATATTGCAATCATGCTCATCATTCATGCCAATCATTTTATTAAATTCTTCTTCTATCAATGGAGCACAATTTTCTGAACCATCATTTTCAAAAAAGATATTATAAAGATGATCAATAATATGATGCAACCTCAATTCCATTTTTGTTGTTGTTTTATTTTATAAACCAAACTAGTGATAAAACAAGAAACTAAAAGATTTGATTGCAAGATCTAAAGATATACCTTCAAGCACTCACCTCCCCGGCAACGGCGCCAGAAAAGAGCTTCGTTGCCGGAGTGTGAGTGCTGGTTTCCTAACCTCCCCGGCAATGGCACCAGTAAAGAGCTTGATGTCTACTATGCAACTTTATTCTTGTAGACATATTTTGGGCCTCCAAGGGCAATGTTTTGTAGGACAGTAGCATTTTTCCCTCAAGTGGATGACATAAGGTTTATCAATTCGTGCGAGGTATAGGCTGAAGATGATCTCTCCCAGACGACCCTGCAACAAAATGCAAGAAATCTGTTGTGTCCCCAAGACACCCAATACAATGCCAAATTGTATGGGTGCACTAGTTCGGTGAAGGGATGGTGATAAAAGTGTAATATGGATGGTAGAAATATATTTTTATAATTTGAATAAATAAAAACAGCAAGGTAGCAAATAGTAAACGGACACAAAAACGGTGTTGCAATGCTTAAAAATGAGGCCTATGGTCCATACTTTCGCTAGTAGAACCTCTCAACAATGCTAACATAGTTGGATCATATGATTATCCCTCAAAGTGCAATAAACAATCACTCCCGACTTCCTATTAGCGGAGAACAAAAGATAGGAATTGTTTGTAGGTCACGAAACCTTCTCAAAGCTATTCTTTCCGTTCGATCTATTGAAGAGTTCATACTAAAATAACACAAAGCTATTTTTTTCGTTCGATCTATCCTAGAGTTTGTACTAGAATAACACCAAAGCAAATTCATATTCATAATACTCAATCCACACAAAGAACTATAAAGAGACCCCAAAGTTTCCGTCGGAGAAAAACGTGTATCAAGCCATATGCATAGATTACCCCAATATCACCGCGGGAATCCGCGAGTTGAATGCCATAACACATATCAAGTGAATCAATAAGATACCTTATTGTCAGCTCAAGTATTCATATTGCAAGACATATATCATGTGTTCTCATCTCTGAATATTCAATCCGACAAGACAAAACTTTGAAGGGTAAAGATTCAATTCATCATAACAAGAGTATAGAGGGGAGAAACATCATATGATACGACTATATTAACAAAGCCCATGATATAGATCACGAGAGACAGATCAAACACATAGCTACTGGTACAAACCCTCAGCCTCGAGGGTGGACTACTCCCTCCTCATCGTGGTGGCCGCCGGGATGATGAAGATGGCCACCGGAGATGATTCCCCCCTCCGGCAGGGTGCCGAAATGGAGTCTAGATTGGATCTCGTGGATACAGAGGCCTTGCGACGGTGGAACTTATGATCTAGAGCTACCCCGAAGGGTTTCAGAATATTTGGGAATTTATAGTGCAAAGAGGGGGTGCGGGAGGCCACCGAGGTGGGCACAACCCACCTGGGCAAGCCAGGGGGCCCTGGCGCGCCCTCGAGGGTTGTGCCCCCTCGGGGCACCCCGTAGATGCAGCTCAAGCCCATTGGGTTCCTTCTGGTCCATAAAAAATCTCCAAAAATTTACGCGGTGTTTGGACTCTGTTTGATATTGATTTCCTACAATGTCAAAAACATACAAAAAATAGCAACTGGCACTGGGCACTGGTTCAATAGGTTAGTCCCAAAAAATGATATAAAATGACTATAAAATGATTGTTAAATAGCCAAGAATGATAAAATATCAGCATGAATACTTCATAAATTATAGATACGTTGGAGATGTATCACTCGCCTCTTCATCAACAATGATGCTGCATCTAGGGAAACCTTTCTCTCCGGACAGGTCTTTGCGTTCGGTGGCTTCGTGCTTCGTGCCAACTCAATCGACCGCCTCGAGCAGGTTGACAGTTATGCCCCCGGCCACCAGATCAGGTTTGGAAACCTGAACTACGTCGCTAACATCCGAGGAGATCTAATCTTCGAGGGTTTTGCGGCCTCAGCTGCTGCTTTGTGCCCCCATGAAGAAGGCTCTTCAGATCCCACGTTAGATCCCGTTCAAGGGTCAACACTCACACATGCCCCGGCCTTAGATCCAGGGTGGGTCGTATCATCCGAAGACGGGAGCGTTAGACCCTCCAGCTCTCTCCCCTCATGGAGCTCCTGACCAAAGACCTAGATGCAATCTTAGACTTGCCTCTGGACGATAACTCCAAACTGACGAGGTCTACGCTTATCGGGTCCGATTAGGTGTCTCCTACCGAACTTAGCCCAGCAGACCCATAGTTTCTTGTTCAGGTTTCGCTCCTAGATGAAGCATTGGGATTAATGCAGTGTCTCACCATAATGGAGGCTTCGCCTCCGAACTATACCCAGCTCGGACCGGGGGCAGAGAGTGGGGAAATTTATGCCCCACCCACCACCCACTTAATAGCCACTGTCGAGGATCTAACCGACATGCCAGACTACGCGTCCGAAGACATTGACGGCATGGACGACGATGCCGATGCAAAACCGAGCCAAGTCCCACCCGCCAAAATGCGTTGGATTGCCACTTCAACATATGATTACATGGTGGATAATCCTGATAAAAAGGACGATGAGGATAATTAGAACCCCGATGAGGACAAGCCTATCGATAAACCCCCAAAGTGCCAACGTCAGTGGCGCTGCTCACCATCGCGTCGGGCGAAGGATAGTAATACCGGCATCGGAGACAATGAGATTCCGGATGATGCCGAAGATCCTGAATACACCATCGAGACCACATCCGAACATGACGAAAGGGAAGATGGTGAGTATAGTCCCGAACATGCCGATCACGAAGGTTTGTAAGACAACAACTATATGCCAGTCTCCGAAGAGGATGTTAGCCTTGGTGACGAAGACTTTATCGTCCCAGAGGAACCCCTCGAACAAGAACGCTTCAAGCGACAGCTTATCGCTAGAGCGCGGAGCTTGAAAAAGAAGCAGCAACAGCTGAAAGCTGAACATGATACGCTCAATGAAAGGTGGACTAAGGTCCTTGCCGCCAAGGAATACAGCCACGACCGACCTAAAAAAAGTTACCCGAAGTGCAAGCTGCTGCCACAATTCGACGATGAAGCCCTTGAGCCAATACTGTCGAAATACAATCAGGCAGATCAACCAGGCCGACCACCACGTGGATAGGATAAAATGACACATCAAGCCAAACACCAGCGCGCGCCCCCTCGCCGAAGAGGCAAGGCGATAGCAGCGGCGGGATACATATATGATTTGCAACGTGACCTAGCCAATAAAGCTGGCCAGACTAGATGAATATACGGATCAAGAGACCATGTACCGGCGTGAGACAATGGCTATGAAGCCCGATGTGACAACCATTACTATATTCGGGATCAGAACCGAACTCAGATCACTACAAAAAAATACACTTCCGTGTTGATACATGTTTGTCAGAGTAGGTCACCATTTTATGTCATGCATGTACATCCATGATGATTTTATGACAGAATCAAGATAGTCATTCCTGTGCTGTCGTAGAAGTGTTCCATGACATTACTAAAGTTATCATCACGGAAGTGTCCACTTCCATGACGATAAATCACGCGTCATAGAAGTGCTTTCGTCAAGGGTGACCGACACGTGGCATCGACCGTAACGGCGCGCCGTTAAGCTATCGGGACCAGTTTTGGATCCGATAACCCGTTAACAGCTCGGACCAATGGGGATTTTCCACGTGTAAAATTCTCATTGGCTAGAGGAAACATGTGTTGGATCACCATTGGGACAAATGTCATCCACTCATTGGACAGGAGGCACCTATGAAACATTGACATGTGGCACAACCCAATAGAGGCCCATTCTGGTGAAAAGGCTAGGCCTATCAAAATAAGAGGGCCAGCCCATTAGAGGCCTACTTGAGTCAGGCCCATTTACAAGTACGGCCCATACAAGTTACACAGAATCGGCCCATCAATGGCCCATTCTAGATTTGACAATTTCCAGCCCATCGTTAGTTTACGCCCGTCAACGGCGCGCTATGTTTTTGGGCTCAATTGCGGCCCGCTGCGACTTTAGGCCTGTTATCAGCCCATCATCAGTTACAACCCATTAACAGCCCAGAACGTCTTTCAACCTTTTCTCGGCCCATTCTGTAGTTGGGCCAATTCCAGCCCGCTGTGACTTTAGGCCTGTCCTCGGCCCATTCGGTAAATGGGCCAACTCTTAGCCCATTTTGTCTCTCGGCCTGTTAACAACCCGCACAATAGTTGGGCCTTTGACTTTAGGTCCATTAGGGGCCCACATTCTGCAGGGCATCATTTCAGCCCAACACGACTTTCAGCATGTTAAAAGCCTAGTTTGCAAATTGGGCCTCCTCTGGCCCATAATACTTTCGGCCTCTTCCTGGCCCGTAAAGTACAAGGGCCAAGATAAAATTGACATTTATTTCGGCCTGCTAAAGGCCCGTGGGCCATTTCCTTTTATATGGCCCTATCGAGCTTTAGGCCTGTTAATGGCCTGCTAAGAGCCGTTGTTACGGTGGGCCACATCATTTGGGATCCACTTAATATTATTTTGACCAGCCCAATTAAGGCCCGCTTTGACTACACATGTTTGTTCATTTGTATGGCGTCTAGGAAATGTTTGGGCGTGTTGGCCACTGTTTCAATAATATAGCATATTCAAGAATTATCCTACTCGATACCATCGCCTCTAAAAAACATACACTATATAATAAAAGGACTAAGGCATAGAAACGTAGAATAATCCTACACTATACAATAAAGAAATTACAGCCGAATATACCCACTGGGCATTATAGTTTGGCACCAGTGATAATAAAGCATACACAAACAACAAATTACATACACTGGACAAATAAAGCTCATACATCATGGACATGCATCAACAGAACTTACCATTTGAACTATAATCTTTTCAGAAAATAGGATTGGCCAGATTCAGATAGCACACATTTCAGTCTGCAAAATCTCCAATTCCTTTGTGGTTACCTTAGTGTCTTGTTTCATTTTTTTGACTCCTACATCTAATACCTCCATGTCCAGTCTCAGCTTGTTGATTGTACGTTGAGAATCATGTACACGTTGTCTTGCCACCTCTAGTTGATGCTCGAGAACATCAGGACATTCCAATTCCAATCCATAATCATTCGGTAATGACCATGCCGCACTGCTCGCAGATCTTTGTGTTGATGTCACTTCATCCTGAAATGTTTCTGTAAGTACACATGACTAGGGCAAAAATATAGTTACAATAGTGAAGCAAGCAAGACAAACTATTTTGTACATGGCAAAACAGGACTAACAATAATGTTACACGTCATGAAGCATAAGGAGGTGATATTTTAAAAATTATAGAAAAGGTAGTCTGTGCAACCTGCTTACATAAATCACTCTTAGCTCACCAAAGGAGCATGATGTTGGGGCCCAATCCAAAACACAGACAAGCTACAAATCTAGACAACATGTTGCATATAAGTAAGCAAGCAGTTGGCCATTATGTAGCTAAATTAAAGTCTTAGGGAGCATAATGAACAACAGAGGGATTCATACAAACCTATTACAACAAGCAAAACTATGCAATCATTAGCCTGGTATAAACTAGATTGTGAGCCTCATGCAATAATAGTTGGTTAATAGACTTCAAAGCTTCAGGCACACTTCGATAGAGTAATTAAATGGTACGGCCTTTAATTATGTGAACTAATCGTTATACAAGTACCCAACATCAGGCATCATTGTTTGGGCATCTCATTAACTGAGGACAAATAAAGCAATTGAAAAGAGCAAATTAACTGTGCCTGAAACAAACAAGGAATTGAACTGTTGAGTTGGATACAGTGACTTACCTTAACTGGTTGAACAGGCTCAGTGCAGCTCCTACTTCTCTTGCAAGGCTCCTTCCTAACATATTGTACTTGGAAATCCTCAATCTTATCTTCATTGCACCCCCTCTACAAGGTGACACAAACTAGTTACTCGTCTCCTTGGAAGATAAATATGCATACTTTCCAGTCTGTGAACAACACAAAAGGACGAGATTATAACAAAACAACACCACATAATGAAACATGCCACATCTCTTGCACTTGCACACAATGAAATGAGCATTTACTATGCCTGCACATTGTAAAAGCTAGGCATACCTTCGAACTGGATCTCCATGTACTCTTGGAGAGCCTACTTTAGTGTACAACCAAACCTTTATGTCACCTATTAGTTAGACCTTAGTATTTAAATTGTTGACAAGCTCTGTTAGAGTGTTAGGTCAAGAACAACAAGTAATGAAAGGAAACAGTCCTAGTATGGCTGGCTGATGCAAACAAGTAACTGGACAGATGTGTGAGCAAATCTTACATATCAAGAAAAGAAGCAAAGAAGGAGGCTTAAAGGCCATCACTTGACTGAGCATATTTAAGGGGCATTTAAACATCATATGCAACATATGAACTAACATAAACATTGCATATTCCAGATTCTACAATGAAATGCACAGTTATTAGGTTATGCCATGTATGATGATGCCTAAATGTACACTATAGCAGGCATGAGTGATTCATCATTGCATGCACAATTGAATTGCAGGTTAAGGGCCGGTTCGATTCCGCCTTTTCAGGGCTTATTATTGAAATAAGCCATAAAATATGTAAAGAAATAATTTTTGAGTTATGGGCTTGGGCTTAACTTATTTCCCTTTAGAGTGTGGTGTTTTGGGTAGAAGCTCACTAAAAATTGAAGGGAAGGGGAATAGTGAAATGACTCTGTTGTCTGCCTGTATTACACTCAAAATGCAAGTGCTCGCGCCTGCATCACACCTGACCCTCAAGTAAAAACAAACACTCAAGCATTCATTGCCCTACCCACTTGCATCTCCTCTCCCCTTTCCTTCTACCTCCATCCCCTGCATGCAGCACTAGGGTTCCTCCAGCGAGCTGTCGCCACTAGTCCCATCAGGCCCTGTCCTTGATGATGCTCTGTCCAGCTAGGCTACATGGTTGGCGGGTAGGGGCAAATCTCCCTGGCTGCTCCTCCCTCTGGCGCCGCCCCTCATTCTCATGGTCTCGAGCAGCTGCTCCACTCTGGTCCGTCCAATGCACTACTCCGGTGGGCGCCGCACCACTATGGCTGATGCCACACAGTGGAGGAAGGCACCTTATTCCCCCTACCCTCCTCCTAGGCCATGGCCTTGAGGTGTTGTTGAAGGATGAGCTCATCCAACAAGTTGAGGATCTCCTCTGATTTTTTTGCCAAATTTTCATTCTGATCCACTATATGATGAATTGCTATGAGCCGCTTCTGCTGCTACTATACGATGCATTGCTATGAGCTGCTCCTGCTGCTGCTATATAATGAATTGCTATGAGCCGCTGATGCTATATGATGAATTGCTATGAGCGGGTGCTACTGCTGCTATATGATGAGTTGCTATAAGCTGCTCCTACTGCTGCTGTATGATGAATTGCTATGAGCTGTTCCTGCTACTGCTATATGATGAATTGCTATGAGTTGCTCCTGCTGCTGCTGTATGATGAATTTCTATGAGCTGCTGCTGGTATATGATGAATTGCACACTGCTGCTGCTGCTGCTGTATGATGAGTTGCTATGAGCTGCTGCTGCTATATGATGCTTTCAGGTGGTGCTGCTATATGATAATAACCAGCCACTTCGACCATCAAATTTCAATAAATAATTGTTCTTCATTTAAACGTGGGTCATGCGTCCTTTGTTTAAATTAGGCAATGTGATATCTATGGAAGACATTGACCAAATTAGATTGTACCAAGTAGATGGTATCTTTGCATTTGCATTTTGAACAAATAGTGATGGTCTGTTTTACTATCATATTAATTACTGCATTGGGTTCAATTTGTGATGTTTGCAAGTAAAATTAATTTTCATATGGGCAGAAAATAAAAACATATAATGCAATCTAGAATTTTCACTGATCATACCAAGGATAAGCTGAAAAGGAAGGAAATGAAAAGAACTGGTTGGCTTATTAAACGGAGCTTATATTCACAAGTGCTTATTTTCTTAGGATAACTCCTAATAATTGTCCCTATGAAACTTGGCCAATAGAACTGACATACAAATAACATGTCATGATGATTGCAATGGTGGAGTGATCTATCATAGAACACTGTATAGGCTCACTGCCGCCTCTCCTTTTTTTGCGATGTTCCATGAAATTGCCACATACATCTTGTACTTTTTCATTGTGTAACCCTATCTGCAAGTTGACACGGCTAATTTCAGACATCTCTACAAGATAATACATTGCATATCCCTTGCGCATATTTAAACCACCGATTAATGATTTTGTGCGTAGCATAAACTAGCCATGACTCTGTGTGCTGGACTAGCAGACACTCTAAGGGAGCCTAATGTAGTGCACTGGAATTCCTACATGCCACCAACGATTTTGTGTAATGTACTGCCTCTGTTCCTAAATATATGTCTTTGTAGAGATTCCTTTATGGACCACATACATATGTATATAGATGCATTTTCGAGTGTAAATTCACTCATTTCGCTCCGTATGTAGCCTATAGTGGAATCTCTAGAAAGACTTATATTTAGGAACGGAGGTACGAGGTAGTATCATGTATGACATCTACAATTCTAATTTAGCGGCTAGTAGTAGAAATCATTGTCTGCACAAAGGGATTACTGGTCGAAAATCCTAGCAAAGAACGCTGGCAGGCACACAACAATACAAGAGAGAGAGACACACACACACTTATAAGATTATAACAATGCCTCAGTCCAAGATCTTGGTTGGCCAAGCTGTTAGATCCATA
Source organism: Triticum dicoccoides (assembly GCF_002162155.2). NCBI lineage: Eukaryota > Viridiplantae > Streptophyta > Magnoliopsida > Poales > Poaceae > Triticum > Triticum dicoccoides. The sequence continues at coordinate 652,494,319 of NC_041393.1, forward strand.
AGAAACATCATCCTTGAAGTTTTTGCCAGCTGCATAACAGGTAACAGTGACCTGTTAGTATATTTGAAGTACATTGGGCAGGTGATGCTGGACGAGTTTAAAGGTGACAAGTACCTAGGCCGTGGCGGGTGCGTGGCATCTTGCTAGACGGTGGGAATCAGGTTTGAAACGTTAAGGGTGATGACATTGCGCTGGCTATAAGGGTTCGATAAGGAGATCTAGAACCGTCGAGTAGGGTGTTTATGGAGCGGCTCTGGTAGGGTGGACTACGGTGTGGGCGAAGCGGATCTATGGCCGTGTTCGAGGGCGTCTGTGAAACTGCTCCAGTGGTTGGGTTAAGGATGGTGTCGACGATGCGGATCTGCGGCTATGGACGGGGCGTCAGAAGCTGCTCCGGTAGTTTGGATGAGGGTGCGACGAAGCGGATCTGAGGCCGTGGACTTGTGAGTTGGCAAAGCAGCCCCGGTAGGGTTGAGGATGGTATAGGTGAAGCTACTCCGGTAGGGTTGACGATGGTGTTGGCGAAGCGGCTCCGGTAGGGTTGAGCAAGGTGTTGGCAAAGAGGATCATAGGCCATCGATGGGGGCGTCGGTGGGGCGGCTCCGGAGGGGTGTGGACGAAGCGTCTCCGGTGGGAAGTACAAATGAGCTACTGCAGATGCGCTGCGGTTGACGAGAGTACCGGCGAAGCAGATCCGGCGCCGTGGAAAAGGTCGACACTGAATGGGCTATGGTACAGTGGTGGATGAGCAGTCTACTTGTTTCTAGGGGAGGTGGGAGGGGTAGAGGCGGCCGCAGAAGGAGATCCATCGAGGTGGACGCCGCTGGCAGTGAAAGGGCTCTGGTACGCCGGTGGATGAGCAGTCTAGGGTTTTGAGAGGGGAGGGGTAGAAAGGCCGATGAAGTACGGATGGCGTGATGTAAGATGTTCTGGTGCTGTGTAGTTAGTCGTTTTTGCGGGTGAGGGAGAGGAAATGGGGGTGCCGTGTGGTGGGGGGAACTAGAAGTTACCAAAGCATCCCCGTCCTATTATGTAGATGAGGGCGGTATTGTAACTGTTGGTCTCCGTGCATCAAGGACAAAAGGGGAATTTCACTTGCTAAAGACTAGGTGGCGGAAATTTTAGAAGGAGGCAGGAGACTTTGCCGCCCGCGGGATCGTTCGTATCCAGTTTCAACTAATTTTGGACCGTGCTAGTGGGAAGGTCATGCCAGACAGTGTACATGGGGCACGCGTCTGCAGTTAATAACTGGTGTGAAGTCCACCCCAAAAAAATACAATAACTCGGGATGATGCGCCGATAACTTGGACGTTCACACGGGCGCGACCAATTGTACGGGTGTAGAGGAGCATTCAGAAAAAAGGGATCAGACGCTCAGCCTATGCATTTCTCATGTAAATAGATAATTTAGTGCCATTGTTTATTTAGATTAAACATAATGCATTGACGTGTTAGTGTAGAGGCGCACGAAAAGAAATCGATACTGTAGTCCCACAAAAGAAATGGATATTGTAGTCCGCTACTTAAAAGTGTTACCTCATATGATTACATAGCATCCATTACATAAATTGTGTACCCGTTGAATTCATATATGAATATTACATATATTACTTCATAATAGAACCTTAAATCATCCAAGACTAATGAATTTGAATGCAAGAGTAACAATGGTGCATGTACATGATAGCTACATTGGTTGTTTGAAGAAACATCAGTGTAACTTTGGCATGCACAACTGGAAATGATTATTTAGATAGAAAAAATGTGATATGTGAGTGTCCAATCTTTATAGCTTTGAATCGATATTGTACCTTTGGCCACGGTACGAAGTAGATATTGATTTATGTTCAAGCGATGCACGTCCACGATCGCTAGAGAGTGATACGTGAATGAATTGTGCAATCTCTCTCACACGCATACATATCTCATTTCCATGTGGGCATCGGAATCACACACGCGCACTTCGTGTATTTCTCTCCCTCCCTCAAGGTTAGAATTCGTCTTTCTACCCCGTCCTACAAGTCTCTCACACAGAAACACACACGCTCTCTCTGTTGAACACGCCAAACCCTTTAATTCCGCCCACCCACAGCCAATAATGTCTCAAAGTATAATTATGTCTCTCACACATATGCCTAACGTTAACTCAAGTTCCGGAACTATATGAAAACATACAATGGGATTCCAGCAGAGCACCTTTTGTTTTGAGATTTCGCTCACTCTCTCTCTCTCTCTCTCTCTCTCTCTCTCACACACACACACACACACATTTTTTCGGCACTTGCATTCGCACCGTTTGTTTATCTTCGTGATGCTGTAAGTATGCCTCACACACATGCTATCTACCTATCCCTTAATATAGCTAGATATGTGTCACACAAACTCCTTCTCCCTACTAGCAAGATTCCCATGCATTGCATAGAACATCAAGATGCATTTCTATGAGTAGTTTGTCTTGTGGGAGAAAAGGATGAACGAGGGAATGCCTTATTTGCAAATGTTGATAGGGGTGTGGGTATATTTTTGCGAAATTGCCATAGTTTCCTTCCTATCCGTCGGATATGAATCAGATGGCCTATATTCCAGGATGGGAGGAACACCATCATCACCAACTCTGTTTTTATAAGAGTAGAGATATGTAAGTGTCACTGCCCCCCCCCCTCCCCACACCAACACACACTTCCCGACACCTAAGGAGTAGGGTGACACCTCGATCTTGATACTAATCTATCGACTGGCTTCTCTCTCAGACACACACACACACACACACACACACACACACACACACACGCACACACTACCCGACACCAAAGGAGTAGGGTGGCACCTTGATCTTGATAGTAATCTATCTACTCCTCTTTCAAACACACACACATACAAACACACTTGCTAGTTGTGCCTCTGTGCCTACCACACACACTCTCGATACGTCTTTCTCTCCCCCACCCCCACCCCAACAATGACAGCAGAAGGGTGACAACTTGACCTGATCTTAATCTGTCAATTGGTTTCTCTCTCAAACATTGTGTCTCTGTGCCTCGCTCAGACACACTCGATACATCTTTTTCTCCCAAGCCCCCTCGACATGTAGACTTCTCGCGCGCGCACAGCTGTAGTGACAATGACACTGAACCCAGTGTGCCTTGTTTTTACCGGCCTCATGTGATAGTTTTCACCCTCTTTTCTGTTAATTAACAAGGTAACCTTTTCTTTGTTACTACTAGCGAATCTCAAACCATTCGGGGCAGACATAAAATATATCACTTCAACCCAATTATTGCAGTAACTATTTTAAAAGAAACTAGCTAGATGCCCGTGCGTTGCATGGAACATCAAGATGCATTTGTATGAGTAGTTTATCTTGTGAGAGAAAAGGATGAATGAGGGAAGGCCTTATTTGCCAACGTGGAGAGGGGTGTGGGTGTATTTTTTGTATGAGTAGTTTATCTTGTGAGAGAAAATTGCCACAGTTTCCTTCCTATTCGTTAGATATAAGTCCAACAACCTATATTGCAGGATGGCACGCACACCATCATCACCAACTCTGTTTTCGACTCCCTCCATTTACAAATATTTTTCTTTCTAGAGATTTCAACAAGTGACCACATACAGAGAAAAATGAGTGAATCTACACTCTAAAATATGTCTACATACACATCCGTATGTGGTAGTCCATTTGAAATCTGAAAAAGGCAAATATTTAGGAACGGATGGAGTATAAGAGTAGACATGGAGATATATCTCCAGCATGGTTTACAACAAAAATGTGCTGGACTGGTTAGCGCTGGATGCTCGCAACGCGATGACCTGAGTTTGAATTCTGTCTTTAACTTTAGATTTTTATATTATATATTGCTTATTTAATATATATTTCTTTCGCTACTGTACTCATAGTGGAACCCATAGAGTACTTAGAATACAAGATTAAGGATGGCCTTATTTCTTTTTAACTTTCTGTACGAAGTTGTAGCCATCCTGCAAGTCACATGTACACTATACATCCAATTAACTTTTTATAGAGGGAGAATCATACACGCAATTAACTCAAATGGATTGGATGTCACTATTATTTCCAGCATAAGAGCATCTCCAACGGCAGCCGAATTTTTTTCTCTCGCTTCCTTCTGCGGAGGACGACATCAAATGCCAGAGGCATACATTTTCACAACTCTAACCAACTAGATGAAATTCGTGCAAACACAGACTGTTTTGATATAAGCATGAAGGATTTCATATAAAAAAGCTGGATCTTCATATAAATATGATGAATTTCATTACATTTACATGAACTAAGCGGTGCTAATCGAGCTCTCTTGGTATAATTAATACTCCCTCCCTCCAGAAATACCTGTCCTGGAAATAGATGTATCTAGACTTATTTTAGTTATAGATACATACAATTTATCCATTCTTAGAACAACTATTTCCCGCCAGCTGGAGAGGGAGTACCTAATCTAAATGGCCGCCCACAGATCCCTTTGTCTCCCTCTTGTCCGGCAAACACTTGCGGGGTCGACGAAGATCTGGAAGAGACAAAGCAGCAAAGAAACCACCTGAATGCGTAGTCGTCACCTCGGCGATGGCCTTCATGGGACCCAAGTGGTGGCGGCCTCCCGTGTTCTACTTCTCCTTGATGATGGCGGCAGACACGGAGAAGCTGGCCACCAACTCGTCGCTCTCCACGCACCCGGCTTCTATCTCTGCCTGCATGGTGCTGCCGCAGGCATGGAAGGCGTGGCCGCAGGTATGGGAGGCGCGCCCACATACACGGGAGGCGTAGCCACCGCAGCCATGCGGCAGTGAGGATGCCCGTACCAGCGTGCTCGCCGCCGTGCTAGTGTGGAGCAACTCGCCACTCCTCATCGAGCTGAACTGGAGCGGGGAGTTGCTGAACCACGCGCCTTCTTGGGAAGGCAACTAGCTCCATTGGTCCAAGCAAGGGTGGTGAAGTGCCGAGCGGCCTCGCCCGTATCCGGAGGGCTCGGTGGGCCACCCAGCCGGGTAGTATACCGAAGAACGGCTCCTCGGAAGCCATCAGAAGAGTGGAGAAAATGGCGAAGGAGGAGATGGGGGAGCGGCGGAGGGGTGCGATTCTTCCCCACTATCTGTCTGGCCACGTTTAAATAAAGGGCGGACGGTAAGAGCTTGGCCGGTGTCAGGCCTCATTTAAACTGAGGCGGACGGGAGGATCTCGGCCGGTGTTGCCTTTAATTCCGGCCTACTCATGAAAGGAAGTGTGGCCGGAGTAGGTTTCTTGGTTTGCATGTGGGTTTAATGGAGGGGTTTGATGGAGGCGAGGAGGCGTGTTCAGCCGGGCGTGCAGTGGGCGGTGCAGTACTATTCGATTTGACAGTGGGCGGTGCAGTACTATTCGATTTGACAGCAGGCGGCGCAGTTTCCGATATGGCTTTAATGCAGACGAGGGAGGGGGTAGCGGTTCCCAAAATGTTGAACGACCAATGCATGCTCCTTCAATTAGCATCGTGAATGCATGAGGGAAGTAATGAGAGGAGGACCGGGAAAAGACGCTGCACGATGTGAATGCAACACAGTTTGCACTCATATAAAGGCGCCCCTCCATTCCAATGTATCTATCACATCGTACGCACCTAAGCATTTGCCTAAGCACCTACACTAAGCATAAAAATGCTCACTCCAGACCCATGGCGGCGATGCGCGCGAGCAGCCAGCGGCTGTGCCAGATGGTCCACGATGCCGGCCTGCGGCATAGTGCCGAGAATCGTTTCCAGACAGTGTTAGCAACCGACTGGTGGATGGCCGCCCTCGATGCCAACTATGACTCTCAGTTGAACCAAATGATCGTTGCCACCACCAACAAGTTCACCATACTCAAGAAGCTCCCAGATGAATATGCCGTACTCCTCCAACCCGCGCACCCGGGCTCCTCATTGCTTGCCACCCTAATCGGCCTCCACGGCCAGAACCGCTTTCAAGCACTGGTGGCCCCGCGACTGCCCACCGACGCCACAAAGAATGTCCACCTGGAGGTCGCGCTCGCCACGAGGTGCCTTGCCCTGCAAGAATTCGTCGACCTACACATCCACGTGTACGAGCAAATCATGTACATAGGTATCTACAAGGCTAGTGAGGACACTACGACGTTGGCCTTCCTCAACCGGCTGGAAGCCTTGGATGCCTTTGCTGAGAAGCACCTTGACCTCGTCACAAAATCCACCACTCCTTAGCCGCCGGTTGGTGGCCCGCCGCACTAAGTTGAGGAGGAGGAGGTAGTACGTTGATGGATGGATCTTTCCTCTTGCCTCATGTACCACCACTGCGATCGCATCATCGTGGCCTTAATTCTTATTGTGCTATTGCATTCTCGTTCCAGTCAATACCGACATGTGTGATCCCTTTTCTTAATTATGTGCATCACTATAACTAGTACTCCATCCGTCAATTTATAAGTTGTTCTTACCTTTTCCATCAACTTCGTGCAACGCGCGGTCATCTTGCTAGAAACAGCAGAACGTGTCAGACCGCATGTGACCAAACCAACGATGTGCTAACCTAGCTACTATGTACCCTGGTTATCTGGCGGAAATATCCCCACCCTAGCGTTTCCAATAGTTATTTGTATCTATTGATTGTGCCAAGGAGCAGAACTAAATGTTACAATTTATACATGTTTCTGTACTCGTACTCCTATACAAGACTCAATTGGTGATGATGGTGCGTCTGCCATCTGTCGTTTCTGACCATTAGATCTGCATCTAACGACTGTGAGGTAAGTTCCGGCATTTTTGCAACAATAGCCCACTTATCTGCTCCAATTTGCAGAAAACCCCTTATTATCTTGAAAGCAACAACATCCCTCCCTCACCTCATCAAAACAGCCCGAGATATATATTTTGAGTGAAAAGTAATATTGGAGTATATCAAAACAAGAGTGATTTCTGTCAAGTTTGTGAACAAGTACCACTATTCTACTACTTTGGATTAGTTGCAACGTACGAGCACATTGCTAGTAAAAGGAAAAGGCCTGCCGCGTTTGCGTCGCACCCCCACACGCCCGGCCCAGGAATTGGGAGTACTCCATGGACCGTCTGGCTTGCCACATAGCTTAGGGAAGGCGTGTTGCCTAGCATTTTCACTTTCATGTGGGACCACCATTGAGCAAACCGACTATTGGCAAACCGCACCCCGTCCGCCGCCGGGTTGGAAAACAGAAACGAGGGGAAGATCTAGATGTAGCACGGAAGAAAAGGAATTTGGTGTCAGATGGGGCTCGTTGATAGAGTAGGAGCATTCCATACTACTACTCCTACTAGTACCAAGTTTGTACTATACAACTAGTAGTACCACTATACAACTAGGTACGTGCACGACACAACATCGTAGGAACAAAAAACGGGAAGATCTTGTTTTGGGTGATTTATCATTTTTTCAGTCAACGTAGTATGAATAAGATGATGTGGGGGGCACCCATGAAGCTTATGTGGCTTGGTTGCATGGCTATGAAATGTTAGAGAAAAATAAATAGATAATGTGTTTAGAGTGCACTCCACTAAATAGATATACTTTGATCCACTAAATAGATATACTTTGGATTCATTGCAACGCACGGGCCGACACATCTATATCTATACCCCTATATAGTGTGTGAATAACTTTGAAAGTTGGTCGTTGAATGAAGCCAATCCGATGGTACAAAGATGGCAACTCCGAGCGCTACTAGCCGTTGGATATCATCTACATTCCACCAGATTCTGCCACATGTAGAATCTAGAAGACTCCATGGTTGAACTTAAGCATAATGCACAAACCACCAGAATCTCATACGTGCAATGCACGTGTACCTTACTAGTTGGTAGTAGTAAGAAACAAATTCCGGGTTTGGCATGAGCTCGTACTACGGGAGAACCACAAGGCCTGCCGCAGGAGTTACATTTCCCTTTCGGGGCCCACGGGACCGAGCTTAGGTGGCTTAGTGCACTGGCCTATGAGTCAATTACATGCGGACCTTAAATGCGGCTGGCCCACATGTCATTCTTATGGTGCACTACAAAATAAGACACATCCATGACATTTTGGGCCGAACGAATTTTTTTTGTCATGCTTATGACACTTCTAGGACGATAACTGTGACAAAACCCGGTATCATCGTAGATGTGGTGGGCTCCTACTTCTATGACAAAAACTCATGACAGAAAATGGGCTTTTTGTCCTAGGCGGGCCGGAGACGCAGCTGCATGACATTCTTTGGGTCGTCCATGACGGAAAAAACCGTGGTAGAAGGGAGGGCAAGGAAAATTTCAGGGAGTTCCCGGTTACGGTGGGAGGTCGAGGCGTTGGGCTCTAACTTAACCTGAGCGAGGCATTGGGCTCTAAGTGAACCCGAGCGATTGCACTAGCTATGTTACTGAGCCCGAGCGATCGATCCCTTGCTGTTAACTGGACCCGAGTGATTCCTTCGCTACTGCTGCTAACTGAAGCCGATTGAACCCTGCTGCCTCCTTCCCTTGATGAACAGTGAGTGTTGTTGGTGGCTTTGGATGAACAGATCCCGGTGGGGGTGTACGAGCAAGACTCTGTGGTGTTCCCTCTAGATGAACAGGACCCCGATCGAGCCGGTTTGGGGTGGATGAACAGGACCCTGTGGTGGGCTAGATGAACAGGACGACCCCGTGGAGGGCTGGTTGAACAGTAGCCGGTGGAGGCCTGGATGAACATTAGCTCGTGGAGGGGTGGTTGAAAAGGACCCCATGGAGTTGGTTGGTTGAACAATAGCCGGTGGAGGAGCGCGTGGTGGAGCCTGGATGAACAAGAGCCCGTGGATGAACAGTCGCTGGTGGAGGCTGGAGGAGGTCGACGGTGGATGAACAGTAGCCCGTGGAGGTTGGAGGAGGTCGATGGTGGAGATGAACAGTATCTCGTGGAGTCTCGTTTTGCGGTACGCCACACCCCTCCCAATGAACATGACCCCCATTTCGACCGTAGCGCTCCAACACAAGTTCGTTTCCTACGTTTTGCGGTACGCCACACCCCTCCCGATCAATAGGAACCCGTTTTGACTGTAGGAGGTCCAACCGAAGTCGGTTTCCTCTGTTTTGCGGTATGCCAGACCCCTCCTGATGAACAGGATCCCGTTTTGTCCGTGGCCGGTCGAACACAAGGCCGTTTCCTCCGTTCTGCGGTATGCCAGGCCTCATTTCCATCAGCTGTTCCGTCCAAGCCCTCCCGATGAATACGACGACCCATTCCGTTCCGACCCAGCCGGTTGGATCCCCATGAACACGACGACGACACAGTTTCTCCGTTTCGACCCAGCCATGTACATGAGCCCTGGTCGTACGTATGCGTGAGTAGGCGTTGGAGATCCCGCCCGTATGTACGTACGTGGCTGTATTTTCTTTCTTGCACCCTGGCCGCTGTACGTACGTGTACATGCTAGGTGCACGCCTATACTATGACACGTGCGTGCCTCTACATCAACAAGTATGTATGTACACATTCACGACCAGAATGACAATGCTACGTACGCTTTGACCAGGTGGGTCCCAACTGTCAGGCACTTCCTTGCGTGCGAAGATGTAGCTGGTGGGTCCCAACAGTCGAGGGGCGAATCATTTTTTTTGCCCGTAATATGGACGCACTTCCTTGCGTGCGAATATGTAGTTGGTGGGTCCCAGCAGTCAGGGGTAGAAAAGATTATTTTTAGGGTAAAAAGGATGCAGTTGCATGCATGCGTCCATGGGCGTGGTGCGTCCCCACTGTCATCCTCTCATGTACAGTCATCTTTCCATGACTCTCGGTTGTTGTCAACATTGACCACACCGTGCCGAGCGCACCAAGGCCGGTGGACGACAGCGAGGCCCCAGACTAGAATGACCCGAAGATGGGGAAGACGCGGCAGTTGAGTCACATATGGAGAGGAGTTGGAAACTTGATTGGTTCGGGTGGGCGGCAGCACTACCGATGTGCCGCCCACGGGAGACAGGAGCAAGAACAGAGGTTGAAGAACGTGCACTGCTGTTGGATTAATATCCAATGGTCCAGTTGCTAGAATCATATGTTGATTAAGTTGAAAAATCCCTACGTACACGTCCGCTTAGTAGGTCCACAAGTTAGCCACCAAATCTGACGGGTCCCAGCTGTCAATGGGAGGAATAATTTTTTTCGCATAACAAGGAGGCACTTCCTTCTGTGCGAAGATACAATCGGCGGGTCCCAGCTATCAGGGGGAGGAAACATTTTTTTCCAGCTTAATAAGGAAGAACTTTCCTTGTGTGCAACCATGGACCTCATAGGTCCCAGCTGTCAGGCTCTCCACGTACAGTCCTCTTCTGATGACTCTTGTTTGTTGGCCATGCCGCACTGAGCACAGCGAGGCGGTGGACGACGGCGAGGCCTCAGACAGGAACGACCCGGATATGGAAAGACGCGGCAGTGGAGTCGCAGATTGAGAGGAGGAGAAGGGTTATAACTGGTTCTGGTGCGGCGTGGAGCTTTAGTCGATGGAGAATAACAGGAGGTGTGGAGGGGTGGAGGGATAACCTGGGCGGCGGTGGGGTAGCACTTCCTAGTGAGGCGTGCTAAGCAGAGCCGCTTGCCGCCGGAGGCCGGACCAGGCGGTCCCGACAATACTGAAGGAAGAAGACGAAAGATTGAAGGTGCATGCCGGCCGTTGGATACAAATCCAATTGTTGTGGATGTCATAATTATTTGTTGATCAAGTTGACAATGCCATGCTTAGGCTTCGACATATTGGCCCACATGTCAGCCTGCAAATATGTGGCATATATTTAACTGATGTTTTCTAGAATGTACAGTCCATTTGCTCGGCTGGGTGAACAAATAATTCTGCATCAATGCGGCCCATTTATATTTTCTAAGAAAACCCAGCCCATTTACACTTTCTTGAAATACACGAATTAGTTGGGCTCGTTCTATATATAATGTTAGGTTAGAAGGAGCAATTAATATCAAAAAATAAACCAAAGAGACACATTTTTAATATAAAATTAACAAATTAGCGAGTTATTGCTCAAAATAAAAATGAGCGCGTTATTATTACATTGGTCCTTAAAATCTTCGCAAGCTTTTGTACACAATCACCAGGATTTTCCTTGCGTGTGAGTAAAAAACAACCAGGATTTTCCTTGCCTACTTCTATTAAACATTTAATTTTATAAGTTAATAACAGGTGGGATGTTTTTATGATGTATATATAAGTCTCTATAAAATATACGATAATAGTAATAATATAAATATATATACTGTGGTTCGAAGGGAAATCATAAATTGGACACATCATTATTGTTCTTATATATAGATAAATAGAACAGAGATCTGCGTTTTATTAAAAAAATACATTGGGCTGCCGATCTTTAAGAAAAAGCCCATAGCCCGGTATGGACCTCAAAAAATAAATTGAAACCATCGTCTCCGTATGTCGTGGGCTACGCATGTTAAAAAACGAAATCTAGGTCTAGCTGATACTTGTTCGCCCTCTAGAAAAAAATGATACCAGCTAGATGCCCAAGCGAACTGGATTAAAGAGGGGGCCGGCGGCGCGATTGAAGAAGCACATCAGGAGTGATTTTTTTTCTTCAGTGGATGGCTCTTGATGGCATTTTTTACTTGCCTCTGCACCATACAACTTGTATTTTTAGCCTCCTAGTGTGTGGTGGTCCAGCAACCCATTTTCTGGGCGGGCCAACCTACAGAAACCAGCCCCCAAAACAACGCAATACTATGTTTGTTTTGAGGCCGAAAACACTATGAGGGGGGTTGAGCGGGTGAGGGGGGAAGACTGAGCAAAACAATTAAAAAGAGTTGATGCACCGTTTCTACCCTAACAAAGCACGTGCAATTCTTCTCGGGAAGAAGGTGTGCCATTGACACCCACACGTCACATATCCCACAATAGGCATACTAACAAGTTCACACACAAGTAAAACAGAAAAGGTAAACATTCGTATCAAACTCAGGTTCATAGGACATGTTCATATTCATAGCCAACATTCACAATCAACAACTCAAAAGATTCATATATACACAAGTTGAACATGTCTATGCATCCAAATGATTGATAGATCACGACAATATTCATAGATAATTCACAAAAAGATTCAGATATACACATGTTCAGTATGTTTATGCATCCAAATGATTGAGATCACAACCAATATCATCCATGGACAAACTTTAATTACCTAGGGTACAGACTGGTAATGGTGTTCTGTCGGAGGTACTTCTTGCTAAAATTAGTGCTTGTACGAGTAAACTTTCGAGTACATAAGAGGCAACACAGACAATCTGAACTTTGCTTGTAGGTTTATCCTTAAATAGTGGCCTCGTGCCGAGGGAGGTTTGAGCAACTTGGCCACTACTTTCATCCAACTAGTTTACTGGCTCATCTTGGTCCTGTAGCTCGACAAAATTCTACATTGCAGACAAGAAGGGAGGCGGTTGAGAAAAGGAACCACCAAAAGTTTTTGTGCAGTTCAACTGAAATGGAGCATCCCTGGCGTGCAAACTGATTAAGTGCTAGATGAATATACGCGTCAAGCAACTTGTCTGGAATCTTTAGACTCCATGCCATACAGTTCGCTACCATATCCGCAGATAACAAAAAGGCACAAGTTGGGACCAAAGACTGGACTGTGTTTTTCTGGGCTATGCGCCAAGCAATATTTTTTGCGTTTACTCCCCTAATGCTTGGAGTTTGACAACTGGTTGACGCCGGTTGATACTCGGATGAATATAGGCACTTCTTCTTGTCAACATCGATGCTTGTCAACATTGATGCTTGTTTGAGTGAACTTTGGAGTACATAGCAGCAGCATAAGTATCTGTCCATCTGATCTTTTTGTGCAGTTCTACTGAAATCACCCAATGTAATGATTTGTCTGCGAGTTCAGGTTGCAAGTTACTCCTTTATAAAATCGGCAAACAGTAGCACAATACCAAATTACCAATACATATGACAAGCACAATAATCATGATAAAGACCAGTACCAACCTATGTGAGGTAGCATATGAATTACTATTTCCTTTGACTGGAAGCCTAGATAAGTGAAGCGATTGACAGTAAAGGAAGGAAGCAAGCCTAGATTAGCAACTGACAGGAAAGAACAGAAGCTGTCGAGGCAATGAAGCACCCAAAGTTTTTGTGCAGTTCCACCAAAATCGAGGATCCCTGTTGGCACATATATTGAGAGAGTGAGATTACTGTAATAGTGGGACTAGTTGATGAAACATACACTAACAAATAGAATCACCCTCATTATCTTAATGGGTAAAGTTAGCAACATAGTAGTCTTGCTTAAAGAGAGGTATTAGTTTATTTAATCAGTACAAATTAGCTCAACACTCAAAGAATTTCCATGTATCATAGGTTGCAAAACTTTAGCGTGGAAAGATAGATGAGTTTCTCATGACAGTATCATGATACAAATAGAGATGACAACAACCTAATATGGATGAAGGCCTTAGGCCCGTACCAACCTGAGGAAAAAAGCTTACTCATGTAGTCCCATAAGAGATGATAAATCACTCATTGGAATCACTCGATAGTATATATTTTGGTGCACTTCAAATGTATGGTTGAAATCACTCTTGTTTACCAGTGCTGAGATTATATCAAAAGATTATCAAGAACTTCCAGCAGAGTTAAAGCATTGGCTGGGATACAGTTCATTATATTGTCTTGTGTAGTTGCACTAAAATGTATGATTGGGACAACATGATCCCTGTTTGCACAAGTAGGAACAAGGTGAAACATTCATTAGCTTAGTGAGAAAATATAGAAAGACATTAACATATTACTCTAACAGTAGCATCAAATTCATGATGGACAAATACGCAAAACATTGAATCATTGAACCAATGGCAATAAATTAACATGCAAAACAATAGCACTATTATGTCACGACACTAATAATATTCCCTCCTTGCTCCACCACATGATTCACCTCCATAGACAAACATACACACATACATGATTCAACATAGGGTGCTATTAAAGATTTGTTTAACTCCGACAGGAAAATTAGGCAGCAATAAATTAGTGGTACTTAAGTACTCCTAATTAATTAAGTGACCATATAGGAGAGACATCAGAAGTGGAAGGGCTCCATGGAGGATCGTCTCACATGTAAGGTAGACGTTGCCGGAGCCCTTGAATGGCCTCGACTGAGGCCTCTAGCTTTAGCAAAATCACCTTTGCAATATTTATTCTTCTTCTTCTTCCTCTTCATGCTCTGTTTATCTTTCTCCTCACTAGTTGGTGAAACCAAGTACACGATTGGTCTTGTATTTCAGAATTGGTTTTGTCAGTGAGGGAGTACAAGTGTACTAGTAAAAAATAGCATTATTTTCTTATGGCAGTCACAAAATAGAGATGAACGCATGCATTAAATATCATTCCATCGAAATGAACCAACTGTTCCATTCTGACATTCCAGTTAAACAACACAAAAGTCACTTCTTTTAAGAAGTGTTTTGTGTAGTGCACCAAAAGGTCACAATAGCAACCAGGTGAAATGGATATCCCTGTTTGCACAAAAAGCTACAGAGGAAACAGTTAGAATCTCAAACAATTACAGGCAAAAACATTTGGCTAAACTTGTCATGGCTTATAACAGTGGCATGGCTTCATTTTACTAGGGGTATTAGATTAAGAACAACTAAATATTTGGTATAAGGGCATGGGACAGTGAGTGCACCAGCAGTCCAGCACCATGTACCTAAACAGGGGCATAAAGTGGTGATTCATAGTTTGTTGCCCCGAGAAATAAACATCCAAGAAACATATCTGTGTTGGTCCCATTGTTGTTCACTCTAGCCACCTACTCCTATGTGTGGATAGGAAATCTAGTCCTGGTCATACCACTGTGTACAATGTTACCCCTATATTTCCCTTTCCTTCCTGTTTGTACTACTTTCACCCCTTTCCTTCCTGTTTGTACCAAGTCTGATGTACATACTAAATTCCCCCACCCCCACTTTATTTCTTGTTTGAACCAAGTACAAGATTCGACACCATGAAGTAGCTTTACCTCTAACAATAGAAAAAAAGGTGACGTTGGACCATCCGATCGATAGGGGCCGAGAGGTAGAAAATGATGCACATGCAGTGACGTAGTGAGCTGGGGAAGTAGAGCTAAGGCCGTTTCGAAGGAAGATATACCTGAAGGTCGTCAGGATGTGGATAGGTGGGCAGTGGGATGCCGAATCTACCTACACTAGGGAAACGACAAAGGGATCAGAGGAACTCTCGTGCCGGCGCTCGGCCAGAGATAACGGTGCGACCGGCAGTGGGTCTCCTCCCTCGCTGTCGACAACGGCCTAAACGCTGCCCCTCCTCCCCTTCACCAGCGGAGGGGCATACATTCGGATCTATAACCAGTGGTGAGGATAGAAAGACATTGTTTTTTGAAGGGAGAAAGACAATGTTACCACCGCTATCTTGTTTAGATCTGGAGAGGATTAGAGTGTGTGAATAGAGCAACCCTAGCAAGCAAGCGTGGAGGCTCCGGCCTATATATACGTAGTGGGGTAGTTTTCGTTTTTCACTCCATCAAAACAATCGTTTAAAATTGTGTACGTGGCAGATCACCGTTTTTTAGTTGTTGATTGTTCTTTGAGTTAGCTACCCACTTATTCCAAGTGGTGTTACGGTGTGCCAGGTCGCACTTTGTATCGTTCAAGTCTGGTACAAGTCCCTCCATTAAATGAAAAACCACCCCCTCGTAAAAATTGTGAACAAGCCCATGACTAAAATTATCGGAAACGTGGGCTACCCCAACATGCATTATTATTTATATTTTCTACTTCCTCTGTTCCTAAATATAAGTCTTTTTATTAGCCACACCTAAGACAAGAAATCTTTTATTAGCAGTGAACCCCACATGTCATAGACACAAAAAGTGTGGCAAGATTTCCTTAGGCCAACCAAAGTGTGTCTAATAATTTGAGGAACTCAAGTTAGGAAAGTGTGGGAAGTGTGGCAAAAATAATGTGGCAACATAAGACAAACATAGTCATAATCCAAACAGCCCAATAATTTTTTGTGACATGCATGAACATTTGTTTAGTTAAATTTATAGTCAAAATTTGGCAAGGTGCATCAAATCAACACATGCAAGTATCAAAAGAAAAGTCACGGCATGCATGCATGGATTGTACTCCCTCTGTTTCCAAATATAAGGATTTTTAGAGATTGCAACGAGTGACTAGATACGAAGCAAAATGAGTGAATCTACACTCTAAAATATGTCTACATACATCTGTATGTTGTAGTCCATTTGAAATGTCTTAAAAGACTTATATTTAGGAATCGAGGGAGTAATTAATGCATCGACAAACGCTAATTATTGAAATATATCGAGTGCAGTGCTTTGATGTGTCGCGTCAACTCGTACAAGACCGAGAAGTTTGATTACTACAATGCCCTCTCCCTCACGGACTGAGCTCTGGTGCCTTAACTGCACCTGCCTTTGGCTCCGGTGCCTTAGACGCAAAGGCAGGAGTAGTAAGTCAATGAAGCTGCGTCCCTCCACTACAAAAAAATACATTTCCGTGATGATATGTTTTTGTCACAGTAGGTCACGTTTTCTGTCATGCATGTACATCCATGATGATTTTTTGACAGAATCTAGATAGTCAAACTTGTGCTGTCGTAGAAGTGTTCCATGACATTACCAAAATTATCATCACGGAAGTGTCCACTTCCATGACGATAAATCGTGCGTCACAGAAGTGCTTTCGTCAAGGGTGACCGACACGTGGAATCCACCATAACGGAACGCCGTTAAGCTATCGGGTCCGATTTTGGATCCGATAACCCGTTAACAGCCCTGACAAATGGCGATTTTCCACGTGTAAAATCATCATTGGCTAGAGGAAGCACGTGTTGGCTCATCGTTGGGACAGATGTCGTCCACTCGTTGGATCCAAGGCGCCTATGATACGTCAACACGTGGCACGGCCCAATTAAGGCCCATTCCTGTGAAAAGGCTGGCCCGTTTGACTTGGTCAAAAGGTGGCGGGCCGGCCCACGGAAAGCCTGTTAACGGCATATTCGCATATAGCCCATTTACAACCCGCTAACCCAGGGCCCGTTACCACCTCTACGAATTAGGCCCAGTAGCATCATCTGGGCCGTCTAATATGATTCCAGCCCATTTTAACTTCCGGCCCATGTATGGCGCATGACGACTTTCGGCCCATATGAGGCCCTTTGTAACTCATGGCCCATTAATGGCCCGTGGTGAAATTGGCCCGTAATGAACAGTGTATCACTTTATACCCATTAATGGTCCATTATTCCATTTGGCTGTTTCCAGCCCAAGTTATCTTTCGGCCTTCTCAGGGCCCATTTACTCTTGGGCTCATTTTGCAGCATTTGGTTACTTACGACCCATTACTGTAATTTTCTTCTTGTGGGCCAAATTCAGCCCATTGTTACAGTCGGCCCGTTTGTGGCCCGTTAATATGTTGGGCCGTTTTCATGTAAAAAAACCTGAGGGAGTCCCGGATTAGGGGGTGTCCGGATGGCCGGACTATGACCTTTGGCCGGACTCCTGGACTATGAAGATACAAGATTGAAGACTTTGTCCCGTGTCCGGATGGGACATTCCTTGGCTTGGAAGGGAAGCTTGGCGATACGGATATGTAGATCTCCTCCCATTGTAACCGATTCTGTGTAACCCTAGCCCTCTCCGGTGTCTATATAAACTGGAGGGTTTTAGTCCGTAGGACGAACAACAATCATACCATAGGCTAGCTTCTAGGGTTTATCCTCTCTGATCTCGTGGTAGATCTACTCTTGTACTACCCATATCATCAATATTAATCAAGCAGGAGTAGGGTTTTCCTCCATCGAGAGGGCCCAAACCTGGGTAAAAACATCGTGTCCCTTGTCTCCTGTTACCATCCGCCCAGACGCACAGTTCGGGACCCCCTACCCGAGATCCGCCGGTTTTGACACTGACATTGGTGCTTTCATTGAGAGTTCCTCTGTGTCGTCATCTTTAGGCCCGATGGCTCCTCCGATCATCAACAACGACGCGGTCCAGGGTGAGGCTTTCCTCCCCGGACAAATCTTCGTATTCGGCGGCTTTGCTCTGCGGGCCAATTTGCTTGGCCATCTGGAGCAGATCGGAAGCTACGCCCCTGGCCATCAGGTCACATTTGGAAGCTTGAACTACACGGCTGACATCCGCGGATCCTTGATCTTCGACGGATTCGAGCCACGGCCGGACGCGCCGCACTATCGCGATGGGCATGATCTAGCTCTGCCGATGAGCAGTGCCCAGGAGGCCGCCTCGGTGTCCGCTCCGACCCTTAGTTCAGAGCCGACTGCACCAATCGAGGACAGGTGGCTGGACACCGCCTCGGGGGCTGCAATCTCTATGGCGATCGAGCCGAACACCAGTCTTGTCCTTTGCAAAGCTCGCAACTCCAAGGTGCCGGACTCCTATCTAGACTCCGATCCTTCTGCGCCCCTGCCAATCGAACCCGATTGGGCGCCGATCATGGAGTTCGCTGCCGCGGACATCTTTCAGCGCTCGCCCTTTGGCGACATTCTGAATTCACTAAAGTCTCTCTCTTTATCAAGAGAGCCCTGGCCGGACTATGGTCAGCAAGGTTGGGATGCGGACGATCAAGAAATTCAAAACCCACCCACCACCCACTTTGTAGCAACTGTCGATGATTTAACCGACATGCTCGACTTCGACTCTGAAGACATCGACGGTATGGACGCCGATGCAGGAGACGACCAAGACCCAGCGCTTCTAGGGCATTGAAAGGCCACCTCGTCATATGACATTTACATGGTGGACACTCCAAAAGAAGGGAATGGTGATGGAACAACGGAGGATGACCCCTCCAAGAAGCAGCCCAAGCGCCGGCGTCAGCGGCGCCGCTCTAAATCCTGCCATAGCAAAAACGGCGATTCCGGCACGGGAGATAATAACACCCCGGACAGTGTCGAAGACAACCCCCTCGAGCAGGATTTAACACAGGAGGATGGAGAAGCCAGCCCTCATGAGAGAGCGTCAGACAGAGAGGTCGAGGGCGATAATTACATGCCTCCCTCCGAAGACGAGGCAAGCCTCGACGACGACGAATTTGTCGTACCTGAGGATCCCGTCGAACAAGAGCGTTTCAAATGCAGGATTATGGCCACGACAAGCAGCCTCAAGAAAAAACAGTAGCAACTTAGAGCTGACCAAGACCTTCTAGCCGACCGATGGACTGAAGTCCTTGCGGCCGAAGAGTATGAACTCGAATGCCCCTCCAAGAGCTACCCAAGGCGCGGGTTGCTACCCCGATTAGAGGAGGAAGCACCTAAACCTACATCACCAGCGCACGACGCGGCCGACCAGCCACCTCGTGGTCGCGACAGAGAGGCCTCTCGGCCATCAACTCAAGCCTCACCCGGCGCCGCTATACCAAGGCACGGGGAAATGCGCCGGACCTGCAAGACATATTGGAGGACAAGGCAAGGCAAACAAGATCGATCTACGGATCACGTGGGCGCCCCACGGCACGTGACGGTAACCATCACGCCAGACATGGCAAATACAGCCAGGCCGAACATAGCAGCTCCTTTGAGCTACATCGTGATATAGCCCAGTATAGAGGCGCCGCACACCCACTATTCTTCACAGATGAAGTAATGGATCATCAAATCCCTGAGGGTTTTAAACTCGTAAACATCAAATCATACGATGGCACAACAGATCCTGCGGTATGGCTCGAGGACTATCTTCTTCATATCCACGTGGCCCGCGGTGATGATCTACACGCTATCAAATACCTCCCACTCAAGCTTAAAGGACCATCTCGGCATTGGCTTAACAGCTTGCCAGCAGAGTCAACTTGTTGCTGGGAGGACTTGGAAGCAACATTCCTCAACAACTTCCAGGGCACGTATGTGCGACCACCAGACGCCGATGACCTCAGCCACATCATTCATCAGCTAGGTGAATCGGCCAGACAATTCTAGACACGGTTCCTAACCAAGAAAAATCAAATAGTTGACTGTCCGGACGCAGAGGCCCTTGCAGCCTTCAAACATAACATCCGCGACGAATGGATTGTCCGACACCTAGGACAGGAAAAGCCGAAATCCATGGCAGCCCTCACAACACTCATGACCCGCTTTTGCGCGGAGAAGACAGCTGGCTAGCTCGTAGTAATAACATGACCAAGAGCCCTGGTAATTTGGATACCAAGAACAACAATGGCAGGTCGCGTTGCAACAAACACAAGCGCCGCATTAACGGCGACAATGCAGAGGATACGGCAGTTAACGCCGGATTCCGAGGCTCTAAACCCGGTCAGCGGAAAAAGCCATTCAAAAGAAGTACTCTGGGCCCGGCCAATTTGGACCGAATACTCGATCGCTTGTGCCAGATACACGGCACCCCCAAAAAACCAGCCAATCACACCAACAGGGATTGTTGGGTGTTCAAGCAGGCCGGCAAGTCAAGCGCCGAAAACAGAGACAAGGGGCTGCATAGCAATGACGAGGAGGAGCCCCGGCCGCCGAACAATAGGGGACAGAAGGGCTTTCCCCCACAAGTGCGGACGGTGAACATGATATACGCAACCCACATCCCTAAAAGGGAACGGAAGCGGGCACTCAGGGACGTATATGCGTTGGAGCCAGTCGCCCCAAAGTTCAACCCATGGTCCTCGTGCCCGATCACTTTCGATCGAAGGGACCGCCCCACTAGCATCCGCCACGGCGGATTCGCCGCATTGGTTCTAGACCCAATCATTGACGGATTTCACCTCACTAGAGTCCTTATGGACGGCGGGAGTAGCCTGAACCTGCGTTATCAGGATACAGTGCGAAAAATGGGCATAGATCCCTCAAGGATTAAACCCACAAAGACGACCTTTAAAGGCGTCATACCAGGTGTAGAGGCCAACTGTACAGGCTTAGTTACACTAGAAGTGGTCTTCGGATCCCCGGATAATTTCCGAAGCGAGGAGTTAATCTTTGACATAGTCCCGTTCCGCAGTGGCTATCACGCCCTGCTCGGACGAACCGCATTTGCAAAGTTCAATGCGGTGCCGCACTACGCATACCTCAAGCTCAAGATGCCAGGCCCTCGAGGAGTCATTACAGTCAATGGAAACACCGAACACTCTCTCCGAACAGAAGAGCATACGGCAGCCCTCGCGGCGGAAGTACAAAGTAGCCTCTCAAGGCAATTCTCCAGTCCGACTATTAAACGTCCGGACACCGTCAAGCGCGCCCGGAGTAACCTACAACAAGACCACCTGGCACGTTCTGTGCAAGCGTAGCAGTGCGGCCCCAACCCCAGCCCTCGCGAAATTGCGAAACCAGTACTACGCGTACATAATTACGCTATGGAAATACCATGGGCATAAGGGGAGGGGCACAACCACGGCACGCCCAAAATACGGCTCAACCGCACTACGGGCTCCCGATTTTGTCATTTCTTTTTTCTTACTTTTAGGACTCCATTCTCCGGAAGGCCTGTCCGGCAGTACAATCGCCGAACACACGATGCAACAACCAGGGCGGCAGCAAGCTACGTCGAATGTCCAGGTGGTCTCTTTAACGAGCTAAATACCTGTCTTACATAAAATCCCGCAGCTCGCCCCCGGAGGGGGACATGTCAAATAATCCAATCTCTTGCTTATCGCACTATTTGTATCGTTCTGCTTTCACAGCAGCCTTTTAATAAACAATGCATAGATCTTGTCTATTCTTGCATTCATTTTTATGTAAATATGTTCAGTTATGACATTATGGAACCGTACACTTTGGTACGGCCAATACACCAGGGGCTTAAAGTACCCCAGAATATGGTGTGAGAAGTTCGAACACTCTCACGAGTGCGGCACCCCGAACTTATAGCACTATATGCATCGGCTCTGAATCATGTCTTGGGTCAATAGTTGGGTTTGCCTGGATCCCATGTTTTGGTACCTTAGGTTCCGCTATATCGGCTAAGGTAGCGCTGGGAGAACTACTGCGATTGTGCCCCAGTTGAGCTGGGTTAAGCACCTTAGTAGAGAAAGCTAAAACTGAACGTCATGATAGGGAGAAAGTCGGTCGCTGTTCGAGAGGTTTTTCAAGTCCCTAAAGACTTATGCCGCTTAGCGCGAGGAGCTGGATTTGTCCGGCCTAGGCGTGGATAGCGCCCCTAACTCGGTCTTCCGAATACTAGGGGCTTCGCCGAAATTTAAAATTATAGAATTCTATGGCTAAGTGAGAGTGATAAAGCATTATAGTCTGATTGCCTTGTTCGTTGTGCTGAGCGCCTCCCTCGAAGGACCCAAGAATGGGAACAAGAGCGCTCAGGTTTATCCCGAACACCCCAGCACTCGTGGCATGGGGGTAGAAGCCGACGACTTGCATCTCTTAGATTTAATAAACGGCCGCACAGAAGGTAATATTTTAAATTCAACAAGCGTTGCTTAGCGCATATGAACAAGTTTTCAGCGCACAGGATAAACACGAGCGAGTTTACTCAAAAATTACATCTCTGGTACATTCATTCGCCACAAGGCGGGCACCCTTCAGGACGCCCTCATAATACATTTCGGGCCTGCGATGCTCCTTCCCCTCCGGTGGCTCATCTGTCACCAGCTTCTCAGCATCCAGCTTGCCCCAGTGCACTTTAGCACGGGCAAGGGCCCTACGGACACCTTCGATGCATACAGAGTGCTTGATGATTTCAAGCCGTGGACAGGCATCCACCAGCCGCCTCACCAGCCCAAAGTAGCTCCCAGGAAGGACCTCCCCAGGCCACAATCGGCATATAAGGCCCTTCATGGCCTGTTCGGCTACCTTATGGAGCTCGAACAGCTGCTTCAGCTGGTCGCTCAAGGGCACCGGGTGTCCGGCCTCAGCATACTGGGACCAGAACACTTTCTCCGTCGAGCTCCCTTCTTCGGCTCGGTAGAATGCGGCGGCGGCAGACACACTGTGGGGCAGATCTGCGAATGCTCCTGGAGAGCTCCGGACTCGGGTAAGTAACAAGTAATTCACTTTCACGTGCTTGCTTTGCATAAAGAATGCCTTACCCGCCGCTATCTTCTTCATCTCCTCAATTTCCTGGAGGGATTTTTGGGCTTCGGCCTTGGTGGATTTGGCGCTCTCAAGGGCCGAGGCAAGCTCGGACTCTCGAGTCTTTGAGTCAAGCTCCAATCTCTCGTGTTTCTTCACAAGAGCATGGAACTCTTGCCGCACTTCCTCTGCCCGTGCCTCCTGCTTTTCTCGCTCGGTGCGCTCCACAGCCGCATTGTCTTCAGCCTTGGACAGCGCTGCCTTCAGGGTCGCCACCTCGGTTGTGGCCCCTGTAACATTCACGTTGGTCCTGTCATTATTTGCAACCAGGTATTTATATATACTTACATAAGGTACTATCTACCTTCTCTGTCCTCGAGCTGCTTCTTGGCAAGGCCGAGCTCGTTCTCGGACCGCTTGAGGCTCTGCTTCAATGCATCGACCTCCACAGTCAGTGCGGCAGAGGTCAGCATTGCAGCCTGCATTCCCATATTGACATATTTATGTTAGACTCCTGCGTATATCTTTTTAGATCCTCTGTCCGGCTTTTCTTTCCGAACACCGAACTGAGCATCAGGGGCTACTATCTATGCGCTAATATTCTTACATGTCTTAAATACATACCTCAAAGCCTGTTAGAAGGCTGGCACAGGCTTCTCTCAGCCCGCTCTTGGCGGACTAAACCTTCTGGATCACCGCACTCATAATAGTGCGGTGCTCCTCGTTGATGGAGGCGCCGTTGAGCACCTCCAGCAAATTGTCCAGTGCCTCCGGTTGGACGGTGGCCACCGGCGTCGTAGGCTTGCCCTTCTTACGAAGGGACCGCCTGCCGGACTCCGGAACCACTGAAGTTTCCGGTGCGGCGTCCGGCCCAGGGTCGGACTTAGAGAGCTTTGGGGTTTTATCCCCTTTGCGCCTGGAATCCGGAAGGTCGCCTGGCGGCGCCTCCGGGGCTACCTCCTCCTGGCTCATCCCCTTTCGGGACTCCACCTCGGCATCATCCGTGGGGCGAGGGGAGGTAGCTGTCGGGAGTGAAAGACTATTCACATCCAATGAATCCAGGGATCCGCTCGATGAAGCGTCGAGCTGGGCCTTGGGCGGACTACATGATTATGTTTGGCGTTAGAAGATACTGTGCAGTAAAGGAACACCATGAATTATTTTGGTATCTGAATACTTATGATTTTGCCAGGGGCTTGGCCCTGGATGGCCACTCCTCTTCGTCATCGTCGGTGTTGGTGGAGTAGTCCGGGAGAAGGGTTTTTCCCTTCTTGGACCCTCGGGCCCCCCGAGTTGGGGTAGCCTTCCTTTTCTTTCCTCCCCACATTGGAGGGGGAGAGGCCTCTTCTTCCTCCTCCTCGCCTTCGTGGGAGGAGTGCGCTTCAGAGTCATCGGATGAGGAATCTGACACTACCAGGCACCGGGAACTCTTTCGAGTTTCCGTGGCCTTCTTCTTGGCCTTCTTCTCCGGCACCACGTGAGGTGCCGGGACCAGGAGCTTCACCAAGCGAGCATCTGCTAGGCCTTCGGGCAAAGGAGCCGGACAGTCGATCTGTTCGGACTTCTTCTTCCAGTCCTGTCAAAGGAACAGGGGCTTAGATCCCGCATAGAGTCAAACTATGAAAAACGAGTACCCTGTAATGGGTAAACTAAGCTTACCGCGCTGGCTTGGCGCTTCGCGCAGAATCCGCGATCCTCGGTAATGGGAGGGTGAACCTTGGAGCTCTTGAAAAGCACCTTCCAGGCATCTTCGTGCGTTGTGTCGAAGATCCTGGACAAAGTTTGGTGCTGGGCCGGGTCGAATTCCCACAAGTTAAAAGCCCGTCGTTGACACGGGAGGATCCGGCGGAAGAGCATGACCTGGACTACAGTGACAAGTTTAACCTTCCTGTCAATCAGGTCTTTGACACAGGTTTGGAATCCGGTCAGCTCTGCCGAATTACCCCATGATAGGGCCGTCTCTTTCCATGAGGTGAGCCGTGTGGGGATGCCAGATCGGAATTCGGGGGCCGCTGCCCATTCAGGGTCACGCGGCTCGGTGATGTAGAACCACCCCAATTGGCCCCCTTTGATGGTTTCCACAAAGGAGCCCTCGAGCTATGTGACCTTGGCCATCTTGCCCACCATGGCGCCTCCGCACTCCGCCTGCTAGCCGCCCACTACCTTCGGCTTGACATTGAAGATCTTCAGCCATAAGCCGAAGTGGGGCTTGATGCGGAAAAAGACCTCGCACACGACGATAAACACCGAGATGTTGAGGATGAAGTTTGGGGCCAGATCGTGGAAATCCAGGCAATAGTAGAACATGAGCCCCCGGACAAATGGGTGGAGTGGGAAGCCCCGTCTACGGAGGAAATGGGGGAGAAACACCACCCTCTCGTGGGGCCTAGGGGTGGGGATGAGATGCCCCTCATCTAGAAGCCGGTGCGCAATGTTGTTGGACAAGTATCCGACCTTCCTCAACTTTTTGATGTGCCCCTCCGTGACGGAGGAGGCCATCCACCTGCCTCCCGCTCCGGACATGGCTGGAGAAGGTTGAGGTGGGAAGTAGGGACTTGGGCGCTGGAGCTCGAGTGCGCGGAGATGGATAAGCAAAGGAGGAAGAGGGCGTAAATGGAAAGAGTGGATCCTTATCCCCTTATATGGGCGGACGAAACTATGTACGCTCACCAGCCTAGTAAAACTCGCTTATCTCCCAAGCATTGTGATTAATGGCGCGGTTGGGTTACCCACACCCATATTAATGAGAATCCCGGAATAAGGGGACACAATCTCTGCTTTGACAAGACGTGTCAAGGAAACCGCCTCGCTAAACGCGCTGAGGTGGGACGTAAAACGATTCAAATAAAGGCTTGGCTGTGACATGACATCACGTTGCGGAATACGTCAGCAGATTCGATTTGTATAAATATTATTCTCTATATGGTGGTATGTGGACCTTATTTTGCAGAGCCGGAAACTATCCTTGTGTTCAAACATCTTCTATGAAGTATTCGGAGGAGGAACCCGCCTTGCAATGCCGAAGACAATTTGCGCGCCGAACTCGTCGTCATTGAAGCCTGGTTTAGGGGCTACTAAGGGAGTCCTGAATTAGGGGGTGTCCGGATGGCCGGACTATGACCTTTGGCCGGACTCCTGGACTATGAAGATACAAGATTGAAGACTTCGTCCCGTGTCCGGATGGGACATTCCTTGGCGTGGAAGGCAAGCTTGGCGATATGGATATGTAGATCTCCTCCCATTGTAACCGACTCTGTGTAACCCTAGCCCTCTCCGGTGTCTATATAAACCAGAGGGTTTTAGTCCGTAGGACGAACAACAATCATACCATAGGCTAGCTTCTAGGGTTTAGCCTCTCTGATCTCGTGGTAGATCTACTCTTGTACTACCCATATCATCAATATTAATCAATCAGGAGTAGGGCTTTACCTCCATCGAGAGGGCCCGAATCTTGGTAAAAACATCGTGTCCCTTGTCTCCTGTTACTATCCGCCCAGACGCACAGTTCGGGACCCCCTACCCGATATCCGCCGGTTTTGACACCGACAAAACCCGTTGGGCAGTTTTCATAGAGTTATCAAATACGGCCTATTAACGGCCCATTATCGTCCACGAATAGTACGACCCATGATTGACGAAATGATGATATGCCCCGTAGAAGGCCCCTAAAAGGACCATGGATCGTACGACCCGTAGAAGGCCCATGGATCATACGACCCGTAGAAGGCCAATGGATTGTATGACCCATAGAAGTCCAATGGCTCCTACGATCCGTAGAAGGTCCATCGCCCGTATGGCCCGTAGACGGCCCATGGATCATATGACCTGTAGAAGTCCCATGGATCCTACAGCCCGTATAGAAGGCCAATGGATCCTACAGCCCGCGGGAGGCCCATGGTTACAACAGCTCGTGTGTTGCCATGATTATTTTGGCCTAGATTCCAAAAATAGGTTATTGTGGCAACTAGAAAAACACAGAAAAAGAACTGCAGTGACTACAAGAAAACAACTAAACACGGCAATAAGGAAATAAATAAGCAAGGAATTAACACTAGCCTATAACCGCTATTACACATATTACATCCACTGGGCATCAAAGTTCGCCACCAGTGCAAATATAGGGAACAAAGCAGCATATTACATACA
The DNA here is from genome assembly GCF_002162155.2 of Triticum dicoccoides. NCBI lineage: Eukaryota > Viridiplantae > Streptophyta > Magnoliopsida > Poales > Poaceae > Triticum > Triticum dicoccoides. The sequence continues at coordinate 652,521,494 of NC_041393.1, forward strand.
CTGGTCATCAAAATTGGCCACCAGTGCAAATAAACACGGCAGTAAAACAAGAGCATAACTGAAACAACTTCAGAAGAGCTCAAGAAACGTTATCCTGGGTATCCACCATGCGAGAAATAAGGTTAGCAAGCTTATTAGCTTTGTCTTGTTTGGCGCTAAAATCCTACAATGCTTGCTATTGCACCAGAAAGTATGCATCTGAATGCTCCAGGGACTTCCGCAGTCCTTCCGCTTCTTGTCACAACATAGCTGATCGATGTCTTTCAGCTTGTAGTTGAGACTCAAGAAACCGAAATGATTCAGACAGTGAGTTTGAATAGCTTGTGCAAGTGGTAGTTGCCAGTAACTTGAACACTAAACCAAGACATGACTTTGGGGTTGTCTCACTGTCTTCAAGATAGTCTTCCTTAGCTGTTTTATCAGCTTTGTTGGAGACCAACAAGGATGTCTCACTATCCTGAACCTTATCTGCATTACTTCCTTTAACATTGCTTAATAAGGCACTCTTCCCCAATATTCTGTCAGCATTCTAAAAAAAGAAACAAGCAGACATATAACAGGTTTAGCATGTACTAGTATATGAAACTCATTTCGGTGAACCAGTTCATTAGTAAGGTGGACATGATTAAACTACCAATTCTTCTATTGCCAAGTACTAGTACATAATAAAAGCATCAAACAAACATGTATCTATGTCCTATGGTCCCTTCATTGTCTTGCCAAATCAAAATAGAGACATGGTTCAAATCATATCAGTTCAAGACAAAGCAGCAATGAAAGAATAAAAACCGTGGGAAACTACACGGCACAACAGGATTTCAGATGGGTACCACGGGTCTGCATGTACAACAACACTACTGGCTCTGTTGTGCTGCTACTAATGTGCGTGATATGAGAAGTCAACTGTATACACAATTGAAATTGAAATCAATAGAGCTATTGATAAGAGCAAACCTGTTAAAGAAACATGCGTGAACATACCTGCTGTGCCATTGGAGTTTCGATTGGATCCTTCAACTTAAAAATAAGTTTGTATGAGTAAATATAGTGATACAAGAGCAAAACAGTATGAACGATAGCAATCATAGTTAAAAGAGGCGCACCTAAGCAAGCGCTTAAGCGCGCCTAGGCTCTAGGTGTTGGCAAAACACATTGTGCATAACTACGCTTAATCTGTGCATAACTGTGCATAAGCATGCGCTTTGGTCAGTAAAACGTAAGGTGGTGGAAAAACGCACGATTAACGTGTAGTGATTTTTTGAACTATGATAGCAATGGAATCTTAAATTAGAACAGTGGTTCTTCAGGTTTAGGCACTTGTTCTACATGAACAAAGTATAGTAAGACGCAAGAATATAGTACTTAAAAATAGAAAATGAGCTCATAGACCTTACCACATTCTTGGTTCGAGACCAGTACAGAACAAGACGTTCCTAGTCATCGTCCAGTAAATGTGTCTCAGAAGAACATAAGGGAATTTGATGAGTTTCTTTGCCGGTGAAGTACTTTTTCTTCAAGTAATTCCGATACTGCCACCAAGCATTCTTGAAGATAGCAGATGTATTAGCACAGGTTACCTCATCCTGAGTTTCCAAATCGGTCCTTCTCTATAGAGAAAAATGGGAAAATTTGTTGTATTATAACCGCCATGGAGGTAGGATGTATGGGACAAAGCAAAGTAATTGCCATGAATAACATTACTTACACATAACTCCGGGACAAACACCTGCAACTGGCATTTTCCTTCATCTTCAGTATAATATTTCCAATATGGTAAGATACGCACATATGATTTGACAACATCAAATGCGATAGATGCTAAACTACTTCTAGCTGGTTGTGCTTCCTCCATAGGAATAGGCGTACTAACTGGTGGAGGTGGGGTTTGCCGTGGTAGTACTAGCCATTTGGACACTGGAGCTGCCTTACTAACTGCTCTTGTTTGGGAGCTCGGTGGTGGAGATGGTGATGTGTCAACAGGAACTGGGTTACTATCTGCTGGGGTTGGGGTTAGATTGGGTGAAGCTGGTTCTCTGTCCATCACAGTAGGGGTACAATCTGCGAGAGTTTGGGTTATGTGTGGTAGGGCTGGTTCCCGTGCATATACAACCGGGGTGCTATCTCCACCAAGAGGTAGCACTGTTTTATTTGAAGACCGTGTTTTTAGTCCGCTAGATACTGGATCACCCGCTCCAATGCAAATGGCTGATAAACAAGAAACATAGTTGAATGTACAGACATTGTATGAGAGACAGATGCAATAGATAGTGTGGAAAAAACAAGGCATGAAATAGTTGAAATGTATATTGTTTAATTAAAATGGATAGCATGACATAATTTCACATATATGATGTCTATCTAAACTGGATAGTATAGCATAACATAATTCAAAGATATGATGAATAACTAAACATGATCGCATGACATAATTCACCTACATGTTATCTAAGTAATCAGGATCGCATCATTTAATTCACGTATTGTTCGCACACGAACACGTCACCGTGTACCCTCGACGCCGGGGGTGGTGCACCGCAGCTCACGTCGAAGGAGACCCGGCCGGAAGCGCGGTACGCAAGCAATCCGGCGGGCGCTTTTGTAGACCCGAAACCCCACACGCCCGGGAGGGACCCCGTCATGGCGCGCGGCAGCTATGGGCTGCCCTAGGTCGACCTGATCACCCCTAGGGCCTCGAGGTTCACTGCCCTGCAATGAAGAAGAACAGACGAAGAACGTGGAAGAAGAAGAACTAGGGTTAAGGAGAAAAGATAAAAGTTAAAAAGTGGCAGATGATTTGTTCGATTGTGTATTGTTCAATCGGCCATCACCCCTTACGTATATAAGAGGCGGCTGGACTTCCTGTGCAAGGAAAGGCTTGGATTCATGTCCAAAACCCTAGTCAAATTCGGATTGGTTTTGTCCGAACTTTCCAAAACTGTTCGGTTTAAACTGGCTGAACCTTGCGGGCCACGTTTGAGGTAGTAAACGACCACGGATGGAAACGATCCCAAAAGTAATCTTGACGGTTTCGACGAGACGAACAACTTTCATGTTGAACGTTGTTTTATCAGAGGCCATTTTGAGGGAGTTTTCGTCTGTTTTCCGAAGTGTGCGGCAGAAAAATCCAAAACCCGGACAAACACCCCCGGAGTGTCCGGCCATCCTCGCAGAAATCCAAAACCCGGATGGTCATTCCCGGAGTGTGCGGCCATCCTGATGCACCCGCGCATTTTCGGCTCTAACGTTTGCATACGAACTCCGATTGAGACGTTTCTTATATCAAAATCGACCGTTTTGACGAGACGAAGACAATTTGTGTAGATCATTTTTCCGTTTGAGGTCCTTTTGTGGGCCTAATCGGCCAAACTGTAATCTGAATATAAGATCTTAGTACTTTGAGCATAGTTTTGGCCTTCGAGATGAAACCGTATGGCGATGGCCCAAACTTCAAAGATGTTCATATCAACAATACGGGACTCTTTCATGTAGAGCACTTCTCCATTTGAAGCCATTTTAAATAAGTTATTGACCGTGCCAAAATCTGGTGTCAACCTGTGATTTATATGCTAAACAGAGGGCATTCGATATGATATCTGAACTAAGACCATGGTGTTCAATATTGTGTATATGATATCTAAACTATGCAATGCAAGACACCATATGCATGATACAGGTAGTATAACCGTTCCAAGTTAGAGCATACACCTTGGTGGGGGGATAGGACTGGTCATCTATCTCTGAATCCATCTCTGAGGAGCTATCGGGACCCAACAAGATATTTGCTTCGACAGGTAGTACTGTCTGCTCTGAAGGCCTTGTTTTCACTCCAGATTTTTCCATCTCCACCCAAATGGCTGATTCACACGAAGAGTAGTTTAATGTACAAACATTGTCGACAAATGGAAATGTAATGAAGAAAAGGAATGGCAAGATATCATTCAAATATATGAGGCCTGGTTAAACATGATGGCATTGCACATTTCACATATATTATGGCTGGCTAAAAGACATGAGACTGCATAATTCCCATATATGATATAGAAACTAAACATGTGGCATTACAGAACATGTCTAAACTAAGCAGATGACATATATGATGTCAAAAGTAGGCACTGCAAGGCAACATATGCATGATATGACTAACATCATCCTGCCAAGGTAGAGCAAACACCTTGGGGGGTAAATAGGACTGGTCAGCGGCGTCTAAATCCGCCTCAAAACAGATATCTTCCTCTGGATTACAATCTGGAGAAGGGTGGGGATGGTTTGCCATTGAACCCGCCATGGAGCGATGTCTGCATGACATTCTATTGCCGTGCAAAACTCTTCTCTTTTTCTCTACATGTTCAGCATGACTGACACACATACAAAAAAGTATGGTGAGATTATGTAAGGAGAGCATGCAGAAATTTAGAGTGATGGTAACAACCAGTGGATGGATCCAAAAATAATGATAGCAAGCTGATGATTGCTTTAATTTAAAAAAGACAGATGATGATTCCTTTACTATTTGTTTTCCACTCAAGATGATCAACATAGGCATACCCTAGGTGAACCAGATATTATAAAGAGATACTATTCATTGCTTCCTTGATATGTGCCCCACAACTAATTTAGAACTCAAGTTTCAACATTAATTTGGACCTGACTTGGAGTCCAAGAGGTGAACAGGATGATAAAATAGCAGGTAATTTTAAGCAATGCATAACATAAGCAGAAACAAAAGAGTGCGACCTCTCTTGTGGAGCCATGTACTCCTCAGGTTCATCCCCTCAGTCGATAATAGTGATGCTGTTGCGGTGGGTGCCTCATTGCTATTGCGACCTCGTTGCTATTGTGACCTTTTGGTGAACTGCAGAAATCACTTTTTTCTTAAGAGTGTTTTGTGAAGTTCCGCCAAAATGTCACATAGGCAAAGTTTTTAAATTTCCGTGGGACTGCAGAAAGGGAGATTGGTTTTGCTATCCTCCTCGTCCAACTCCGTGCCTAATCTTATCCAACAAGAAGTTAGTCCTAAAGAGAGATCGTAGAGGTGATCGGCTTCTATTTGTGTGTGTTATGTTTCATCATCTAGCTCCACTATTATTTAATCACACTGACTGGATATCTTTGCAAACAGGGATGGTCCGATCGATTTTAGTGGAGCTGCACAAAATGATCGGATTGTGGTGTCCTCCATACACCTCTTTTTTGGCTACAGAGTTGGGTGGAACTAGCTGCCAAGCAATGAACACTGTGCCAAGGAAGGGATGGTCCGATCGATTTTAGTGGAGCTGCACAAAATGATCGGATTGTGGTGTCCTCCATACACCTCTTTTTTGGCTACAGAGTTGGATGAAACTAGCTGCCAAGCAATGAACACTGTGCCAAGGAAATGGAGCCATGCCTACGAACAACATCGATCAATTATATACTTTTATTTATTTGTACACGTTCTCACAACTTTTGTCTTCAGTTGTGATGTGAATATTGGCGCTGATCTGTGAACCATTGAGATGCATTAGCAGCCATGGTAGTTTCATTTTTATTTGATGGAATTTTGTAACAAGATAATCTTGAGGCAAGACACATGAATCCTAAGTTGAAACCATTTTTTTCCTGCGGGAACAAAAGTTGAAACCTTCATAGCATCACAGTACATTTTCATTAAAATTATCCATACATATAAACAAATCCATAAGGATTGATGGAAATGCCAGAAACAATTCAACTACGTTTTCGCCGACATGTTGGACATCCTTCATCCGGCTCCACCTACCATGCAGCAATATTGAGTGAACAACACAGCTGCAGGGAAAGATTCACCATGGTCGTTGCGTCGCAGTAGTAATGACTACTGAGCAGTCAAATCACAGAGCCCCACCTTCGCCATAGTAAGTTTCTCGGACAAAGCAACCATCATTTCTCTGTTCTTTGAATCCGCTGGTACTCCCATATTCCCACAGTATAATAAGTTGGTCAGACGAATCAACCATCACTTCACCTTTCCCACAGTATGTAATAGTACCTCCTTTTTTTACTCTAGAAACAACCACACGTGAATATTGGACGGTAGCACCACAACAACTGAATCAGAAATTCTATAGTATGAGAATAACTTTGAGTGTAAGCCATTGATTCACTCTATCCAATGGTCATAGATGGAAAATCCAAACAAAACCAAGCATTGGATCAACTCTTTTAGCACTCAGATTGTTGCCGCCTGCTCAACCGCCTCCCCACCTAGCCCACCTATATATCCGCTCACATGTGATGATGACAGGAGCTATCCATTCAGATTGTATGTTAAAAAATAAAGGTCGATAACTAATGCGGCATCTCGGGCCAACGCGGCCAGATCACATTTTGCACGAGAAATTACACACCATATTTCGTTGACATGTGGTACCCTTCCAACATGTTAGTGAGACGACGGTGAGTCCTTTTCTACTAGTACCGGGGCGCTTCTTCGTGTACCGTGGCAAACTGGCAACCGTCCATCGACTCTTCGCGTTTCCCTCTTGATTTGGAACTGCTGTTGCACGGTCTTCCTCCCTCCTCCATTTGCCTTCACCCTTCCTTATTCCATTGGTCGATCGTCTTCTCCATGGAGGGAACAGGCCGGAAACGACCCCGTTATTCTTGCCCCGATCTGAAAGATGACATGGTGGAGGAACTCATTGATCGATGCAACGTCATCACCTCGGCTAGCATGGCAGGTTCATTCAAGACCATTCTCGACTCAACTAATAACATCATTACAAGGAACCCAAGGGTCCAGGAGAGGTTTGATCTCCCCTATCTTCTTTGCCGTGACCCTGCTGACTGGCGCGGGGACGACGGAGGCCTCGCCTTATGCAAGTTGATGCCGCTTGATAATGATACGTGTGATGTTAAGATGCCACCGCTTGAGGGCAAGGCTTGGCAGGCGCAAATGGAGATTGGGTTGTTTATATTGGGTACAACTGTGAGTGGGAACTTGTGAATGTGTACACTCATCACTGGGTTCCACTTCCAAAAATCTCAGCAGACTGCCCAGAGGTTGAACACACCGGTATTCTACGCACGTTCAAATACGATCATGGTGACTATCTTCTACGGAAGATAGCAATTTGTCGAGTTCCCAACCGCTCTTGGAATTACAAGAACTATGAAGTTGTTGCTATCTTCGACAAGCTTGTTGCCGTCCTTCGTGGTTTGACTCGATGGATATTGCTCAAAAACCAGTTTCTATACACTGATGTGTACTTTGATGCAATTCAATACGAGGGTCTTGTGTTTGCTTCCACCACTCATGGCACTATTTTTGCATGGGATCCTCATAGTTTCAGTAGGTTGGTCTTCCACCATAATTATAATTGTTGCATCCACATGCATGCGGGTTAGCAAGTTTCCCTTTAGGCTGGCCATAGTGGGGGTAACATAGTAAGTAGTATCATGCACTTGGGACTCGCAAACATGCTTATGTGGCAGGCAATTAAAGAAGAGAGAGATGGTTATAGTAACATAGGTAGATACCGTAACATAATAAATGTCATGCTACTATGTGTCATGCATGGCATTAAATGAGACCACCTATGATACTAATTTATGATAGTACTATGCACTATAGAGGTAGTGACATAGACTAGTAACATATGCATGTTAGTAGTCTAAGTTACTCCCCACTATGACCAGCCTTACTAATTGAACCTTCTTCTTGTGTTTCCAAGGTCCTGCGAACATTCCACCACCTATACTTGAAAATTTTTATAACCAAGGGGAGATGACGATGGTGATGATCACGAGCATGAGGACGAGCAGGGCCCATATACTCAGTGGTGCCTGGCAACTTATTCCGATCGATCACCCCTTCTTGTCTGTATACAGCCCACCCTTGATGTTACTACTAAGGAAGCAGGTGTTGTCTCCCATGGTCACACTCTCCGGACCTATTCCAATACTCGTTGCATGGTATTCGGGATGGATACCAGTGTGCTAGCGCCAACACCTTCTCCCTGTTACAGTATTGATAGTCTTGGAGAAAACCCGCTCTTCCTTGGACAAAACTATCCAATGATGGTGAAAGGCGATCCAACTGTTGTTGACACAACATTACTAGTACCATTTATGAGAAGCAACTGTATCTATACCTCAGCCATTTCGGTGGTTCCCTGCCTTGGTACTAGTATAGTAGGCCGCTTAAGCCTGGATGATCAGTCCTGCGTTGGTCTCGAGATTGACAATAGATGGCCCTTCCCAGAGAATAACTTGTGGTTCAAAGCAAGCGTTTCCAACGTTGAGGATTGGTTGAGTTGAAGTTCATTTCATTGCTTGCTATTTTTTGTGTGATGAAAACTTTAGTATTTATAATGTATCCTCATTGTCATTGTGGGTCGATGACCTGTTGTATGTAATAAAATGGTATGCCTGTGGTAAACTTACTAATTTATGAATGGCGTTCGAATCGCTTCTCTGAGTGAGTGCTGCGACGAGGCAAAAAACTATTTTCTGAATACATAATTGTACGTTCATTGCAACAAGTTATCAGATGAGGCCAATCAACAATAGTAGTAGTACACTATTTGTACTAGCTTCACATGCTTCGCACGTCGGGCGGGTGTTTTTAGTGTAGCTGGGAATCCCATCATCTCCTCGGATGAGTCCAGTAGAAATAGCATTCTGATGTTTGGGTTCAAACTTTCAGAAGTGCTGCTCTATCTCTACGTCTACGTATACGTAACACAAGACGTTTTAAACTTGAGACCAGCCACCCACCCTCACAAAGAACACTTTTTAACGTAGCACAGACTCAAGGAAATTTGGCTATAGTGTGAGGTGGTCCATATGTTAATGTGTTCGCTATACGTAACCAGCACCTCGAAACCTCGATACTACTACTATAAGTATTAGGAGTAGTAGGGTGGCATGGGCCAGAACAAGCTTTCACGTCCAGGAGTATGGCACATGCCACCAGCACGACTTCCATGTGACACCATATTTCTTGGAGTCCGTGATACATCAATCTCTTAAACCTCATCGTTTCTCTAACTTAGCCATCGCGCGGCGGGCGAGGTGGGGGTTTGCCGATAGTTGGTTTCCTCAACTGCGGTCCCACTCGTAAGGCCAACTCCAATGCACGACCCCAAATGGACCTCCGTTTTGCCCAGATTCTGTCCGTTTGGGTAGGGCAGTGGGGTCGTGTTCAGGCAATTTCTCAGATGTGGTGGCTGTGCTCTTCTTCCCAATACCAAAACTTGCATCCATTCTACACAATAAAATTTCAAGTTAGCACAACTAGTCTAATCTGAGAGCACAACCCAAGATTTGGTCGGATTCTTCCTCCTTTTGCGTACACGTGAGACATCCAACATCCAACTGTGTCATGCAAGAAAATAGAGTGGTAGTTGAAGCCACGTGATGTGCATCTTGGGTTTAAATGTAAATAGAATTTTACTACTCTTGAGTAACTCCAAAAGCGGCCACCAAAGATCTTTATTGGATTTGTTTTTTATCACCAACACGTCGAGGCGAAAGATGTGCAGGTTCAGTGGGTTCTCTTGCATTTTCACTGACATGTGGGACCACATATGAGCCAACAGACGATGGGCTCCATGCGTCCGCTGGCTTGTTGAGAAGAGAGATAGAGGAGGGCTGAGACAGACTTCAAGAAATTTGTTCTATGTAACCAGCACCTCGATATTCGCGTGTGGTTTTTTCTAGAATAAAAGAAGGAGTTACCCCTACTTATGTTACTCCCACTATGCCTAGCCTAAGGTTAGTAGGTGACCTTGCACTTGGCTCTTCGCCTCTTCCGGAAGTCGATGGTTCTACAGTAGTACTTCTCGCAATCTGACACCAAATGAACTGCTACTCGTCCACCGATTGAAGCAAAAGTTTCTCCTCATGCTGCAAGACACCACGCACGTGTTGGCGAGGGAGAAGGCATAATCAAGCTTCTCATCGCTCTGCTAGTTGACGGGACACATCAAAGTTATTTAGTACGTGCTCTCTCGAAAAAAGGGCCGGCCATGTCATGGCTACCATACTGTGCTCCGTCGTTGAGTACATGCACTATTCACGTGCCATCGGGGAGAAAAAATATTGCATAGTAGGTGCCATCGAAGTGCACGACTCACCTACACACTGCTTATCTGATTATCTCCATTTTCTTGCATGACATGTGCACCTTGATACTATATGTCTCGCGTGTTGGAAAAAGGATGAACAAAGCTCTCGTAAAAGAAAAGAGTTGAAGAACATAGATTCCCAACGACTGAGAAGTAGCAAGGAACCTCGCGGTGGAGCGTCTGCAAGGAACCTTGCGCGTTTTCCCCCGTTTTTTGCCGCATGTCCACCTATAAACAAATAAAAGAACATGAACTCTTTGCTGACCACTAGAAATGATACATCAAGATGCTAAGTTGAAGATGTTTTATAGTTTATATTGGTAACCACGCAACAAGCCACACATGTACACGACACATGCAGCCATGCATGTACACACGCCAATGCACTAAGTCCATCCGATCCAACTCATGCACATACACGCACAGCATGGAGCACACAACGCACATAGGAGTGCACTACACGTGCATGCACACACACTCGGCCGCAGAATGCACGTGAATAACACATGCATGCACACACACTCGACTGCATTGATGCGTGCGCCATCTGCAGCGACGTCCGGTTCGTCGTGCTACGGTGAAGCTCGCACACAACTGCGTCTACGCATCTCTTGCAGCACTTCTTTGCCGTCGTTGCTCAAGGACTAGTAGGATACGAAGACGACCGGTGCCTCGGCCTTAGAGCTAGCACCAATGGAAAAACACGCACGCTGCACGCACACGAGCACGTACGGAGTGCCCACGACCTGGTGCATCCCCGTTCGCCTCTACTCCTTCTTGGCCCAACATCTCTATAAACCGGAAAGGAGGGAGTAGCAACATAGACTAGTGTCATATGCAGAGTATGGGAGAACATGATATTTCCCCGTCCGGACCGATCCCAAGTTGGCTTTTCACCTTCTTGGCCCAACAAAAAACCCTCCTCCCTCCCGCGCGTGCTTTCCGCCTGGCGCCAGCTGAACCCGCTGCTCCACGGTGATGGCAAGTCAAGGCGACGCGACCTCTCACTGCTTCCGCCATTGAAGAGGTGCGCTGATCGAGGGCACCGCTCACAGCACGCCCGACATTTCACACTACACAGTGGAGAGTAACTTTAGAGCAAGTACTACAGTTACTCCCTCCGCCTAAGTGAGTAAGTCATCTTAGGTTGTGCACCATGACCAAGGAGGAGGGAAAAACAATAGACTTTAATGTTTATTTGCTAATTAATAGCATTGCATGCAATGAACTAACCACTGCATGTCGTGTTTGGTAGCCTCAAGTCATTAAAAACATGCACACCCCTCATCTCTCATTGGTTGATATGTCAAAAAACAAGAAACGAGGTAGAAGTTAATGTACCGCGCCTAAGTGTTTTGGGATTATTTGGTTTTCTTGACGATTCCATTATGGATTCATATATGTCATTTGACAGTGGCAAAGACATGTGGGTTGCGTTCGAGGCCACGTTTGGGCCCTTGGGCGGTGGCAACGAGTTGTACGTCATGGAGCAATTCTGTGAGTACAAGATGACTGATGAGCGCTCTGTTGTTCAGCAGACTCATGAGATACAGTCACTCTCTAAGGAACTTGAGTACTTTAAGTGTGTGTTGCCGGACAAATTTGTTGCTGGGACCATCATTGCCAAGCTTCCACCTTCGTGGAACGATTTTGCTACTTCTCTGAAAAACAAGATACATGAATTTTCCGTTTTGGATCTCGATAGCACTCTTGATTTTGAGGAGAAGGCGAGAGCAAAAGACACGTGCTCGGGTCGCCGAGGGAGCTTTTAGTGCCCACATGGTACTGGAGAAGAACTTCCAGCCCAACCAGCCCCAAAACAACAAGAACAAATCTCAGGGGAAAGGCAAGTTTGATGCAAAGAACAAGCCTTCACATTCTACCAACTTCAAGAAGAATTCTCATAACGGGAAGGGATACAAACCTCAATTTTGGTAGCACTGCACAAAATTTATATGGCTGCATATACCTGCTATCAACTAACCTCATGGTGCTCCAGGTATTCCTACATTCGTAACTTGGTACAATGACCACCGCAAGATGAAATTAGCTTATTCGTACGTTGACTTGCTTAATGCAGTGCGGAACGATCCTGTCATGTGTGGAGGAGCAAATAAGCAGTGCAGCCGAAGGTGGAAATCAACCAAGGACTTATGAAATTATATATAATCTTCCTCAGGCAGGTTAGTATCCCCTTCGTCTAGATGATCGTGGTTTGTCATGCCGAGCTATTGATATGTGCTACTGTTTTGCAACACCGTTTAAGTATCGCTACTATTTTCCAATCTTTTCAGATTCAGGACAATGAAGATGATTTATGGGGAACTGCACAATATGGACTCATGTTGAGTCATCTCTATTGCCTCATGTGTTTGCTGCAAATGTGTCAGCATCAATTGCAACGCAAAAGAAGAGGGCAGTTCTTGGGAAAAAGCGAGTAGTTAGTGAAGTGGGCCTTATAAACACGAACAACTCGCTCTCCCGCTTCTGTCTCCCCCCAATTCCCCTCGCTCCCCAATCTTCCTCACTCGTCCAGAAAACCCCCGCTCATCTTCGTCCTCACCCGTACAGAAAACATAGAAATCCCCATCCCTCCTTCTTCCCCACTCGCACTGCCACTAGGCTCTTCTCTGGCTACTCTGCTCAAACCTGTGAGCTCGGCGCGATGCCCAAAAGGAAAATGGTGTCGGCTGGCCTAAGCGCCAAGAAGATGAGGCTCCCGCCAGCGACAATGGCGGTTGTAGATCCCGCACCCCGTACCATGAGGAGCAGCGGCGACCCCCCCTCCCACCCGGATCTGAGGAACCGGTAGAATCTCCGGTGGACCACATCAGCGATCTCCCGGACGTCATCCTTGAGGCGATCATCTCGCTTATCCCCACCAAGGATTGCTGCCGCCCACAAGTCCTCTCAACTCGGTGGAGCCCTCTATGGTGCACCGCGCCCCTCAATCTCGACTGTCATCAGATATCTGTCCTTCCTGAATTTGATCTCGTCAGAGCCGTTGTCTCTTCTCACCAGCAGGGCCCCGTTCAATGCCTCTGCATCCCGACACACTACCTGCTGTCCATAGCCGGCAGGTGGACGCTTGGCTAACATCCCCTGAATTCGGAAAACTCCAGCAGTTTCAGTTGTACCATTACCACAAAAGTTTCATACCACGAACACACCAAGAATTCGTGCCCACACCACCGTTGTCCATCTCGTTGTTTTCCTCCTCTCTCCACACCGCCACCTTCGCCCAGTGCCATCTACCAGACGATCTGGTACAAATGCTTCGACTCCCACTACTAAAAAAACTTTCGCTTGTGGTGGTTTATATGTCGGAGGCCTCACTGTACAACATCATCCACTCCAGCTGCCCTGCCCTGGAGCGCTTGCTGATTGTTTTGGGAATAGAAATCCGTATCAGTTATCTCTATATAAAGTCGCCTCACCTTAAAAGCATTGAGATTTGTTTTGAAGGACAGCAGCTCATCATCGAAGATGCCCCTTCACTTCAAAGGTTGCTTCTTGATAATTGTTATAGACCTTCACAAATAATTGTCGTCTCTGTGCCCTAACTGGAGACCTTGGGTGTAATTCGTGACCCGTTTAATGATTGCAAGGAGTTGGTGTTTGGCTCCTCACTTTTTCAGGTACTATATATTATCATCTACACATTTGTAATCATAAGCTGCATTTTTCATTTGTGCGCATAAGTTTTATATCATCTTGGAGTACACTTTGGGTACTAATATTATGTTATATGCTCAATGAAGAGTTCGTCCATTGATAGCCTATCAATGATGCTAGATTCTTTCAAGATCATATATATCATAATGTTTAGTTTTGATCTGAACATAATTATTGGCTTGCTGCGATGGTTTCGATCTCTGGAGAATTTATATATAGAGGTGATGATTTCATGCACAGTGAAAGCCCGTATATCTTGTACTAGAATTAATTGTTCAGCTGTCGTTCTTTCGACATACTCTTTTTTCAGACCTTAATTATTTTCAATCTTCATGTCTACTTAGGAAAAACCACATGGAGCAAAACATATAACCAATCGGTGGCGTAATAAGCACCAGGATTTTCTCAGTTCTCATGACATTCGTTTGAGGACAATAACAATGAAAGTTATGCATCCAACCAGGCAAACAAAATCTTTGTCACATTCTTCCTGTTGAATGCGAGGTTACTATTGTCCATGAGGCTTAATTTTTACCGCAAGAGATTTCTCACGGACGGACATGTTGAACAGCAAAAAAAGAAGTTTAAGGTGGACAAATGGGCTTCTAAACGTGCTCGGCTTCTATTTACAACAAGTTGTAGTCATCCTGAAATTATTGTTTTTGCACAGGATATTGATTTTATGGATCAGACCGGTCCATTTGCTTGTGACTGCAAAAAGGAGTGGTTGGGTTAGATGTTACTGCCATGTTCAATCTGGGTTTTGTCTAAAAATTTGATGAACAATTAATCCTTGGGCTTTTTGTACCATTTGTATGCTTCAGTTGCATGTTGTTGCCCTCGTACTCCCCTCCGCCTGCCACTACACTGCCGCATCTTCCACGACTGCTGTTCATTCCCGTCCGAGGCCTCGCCGTCGTTCTCCGCCTTGGTTCGCTCGCTGTTCCCGCCGCCGTCTGGCGTTGTCAGCATGGTCAACCACCAAGAGGAATGAGGAGATGACTGTATGTGGAGAGACTGGCGGTAGGGACCCACCAAGGTCATTGCATTTCGCAAGCAGGTGCCTTGTTATTACAAGCCAAAAATACTTCCTCCTAATTGTTTGACAACTAGGTCCCATGCCATTGTCAATGTAGTCAATAAATGAGAAAATTAAACAATGAGCAGATCACACGGGACCTAGCAGCTCGCCCAGTTGTTTTTTAGTTTTAGAGACGAAGCTAAACTACGTGTTGTGGCCCATCTAGCCCACGCTTACGCTTCTATTAAGCACATGACGAGCCCAATTGATATATTTTTTCTTTCTGAAAATGCCTAACCTAGTTCTTTTTTTTGGAGAATACCAAACCCGAGGCCTACTTGCTTTTCTTAGCCCTACTGGGCTGAAAATCTTTCAAGACGAGGAGGGATGTAAGTAGTAAGAAATGGGCTTCACCGGAAAATGGGCTATAAGTTGTAAGAAATGGGCTGTAAATTTTTAAACCAAAGCCGACCGGCAATTGCATTAGAATATCATTTTTCAGGATTTCTCTATTGTCTACTCTTATAAAAACCAAAGCCAACTGGCAATTAAATTAAAATATCATCTTTCCCCCCACAAGATGAACTATTTAGACAAATGCATCTTCATGTTCTGTGCAACGAACGAACATCTTGCTAGCTAAGATTCTAAATTTCATTCATTTTTTTGTGGAGAATTGTTTCTTGAATTTTAGTTTGATATAATTTTTTGAAAAATATTTTTAACGTGACTCGAAATTTCATGATTTAAAGTGTTCGGATCCCACCGAAATATGCAAAATTTCGTTGAATTTTTTAGCAGTGCCTAAAATATATGGTCTGTAATGCTAATAAAAAGAATACGGGCTTCAAATAACCTTAAGAATTAGCAAATGGGTTGTACATTACTGAAAATAATGGCTAATGGGATGTATGCTATTTTCCACAGATTTGGAGGCTGACTTCTGGGCCTACTAGGTTGACGATGACGCTGTCCTAATTTTTTTTGACGCGTACGCAAGGCTTTGTCAATTTAGTCAACACACATCAGTGACTGTTGGATGTCCATCCAACGGCCGCCTTGCTTCTTCAATCTTTGATCTTTTTGCTCTAGCCGCCCAAACCAGCACCGGCGGGAATGCCTGCTCCCTCCTCCCGTGGCAGGCTGTGCTGCCGCGAGGCCATCCCTCTAACTACCCACACATCCTGTTATTTTCCGGCGACGTCAGCCTCACCCCGCAGCTGACCAGTCAGCGCTCGTACTCCCCTCAGCGTGGGCATCCGCTGCGGTGGCTTCGCCGGCTCCGGGTGGTTCCTCTCCTGGGCCTAGCCCTCGTCCATCGTATTTGTGCTCTCGACACGGCAGGGGCCCACATGATGAACAAACAACAGCCATCGGAAGAGGCTGACAATAGGGGCCCACACATGGAAATGCCTCCTTATTATGCACAAAATAATGATTCCTCCACCTGATAGCTGGGACCCACCGAAAGTGCCTCCTTATTACGCACAAAAAATGAATACTCTCCCTGCTAGCTGGGACCCACCTTGGTGGGAGGCTGACTTGTGGGCCTACTAAGTTGACGGGGACGTAGGGCTTTGTCAACATAGTCAATATGAATGATTCTAGCTCCAGTGACCATACGATGTCCATCCAACGGTCGTAGTGCTTCTTCAACCTCTGGTCTTCGTGCTCCAGCCGCCTAAAGCAGCGCCGGTCATGCCGCATGCTCCTGCCTCCCATGGCCGGCTGTGCTGCCGCGGAGGCCTCACCGCCCCCTACTATTCCCACCGCTGGCCAGGCCCTGCGGCGACGACAGCCTCACACCGCAGCCGAACCAGTGAACCCTCGTACTCCTCTCCGTGCGGGATTCCACTTCCCCGTCTTCCCCGGCTCTGCATTGTCCCCTTCCTAGGCCTCGCCGTCGTCCACTACCCTGGTGCTCGGCGCGGCGTGGTCAACGTGGTCAAGGAACAACTTCCATCGAAAGAGTACTGTATGTGGAGAGGCTGACAGCTGGGTCCATGACGGCCGCAAGGAAGTGCCTCCTTATTACGCGCAAAATAATTACTCCTCCACCTGATAGTCGGGACCCACCGGACGGGCCACCGTATTTCATGAAAAAGAGTTTCCCCCTGACTGCTGGGACCCACCAGCTACATCTTCGCGTGCAAAGGAAGTGCATCCGGGCAAAAAAACGATTCACCCCCTGACTGCTGGGACCCACCAGCTACATCTTCGCACGCGAGGAAGTGCCTGACAGTCGGGACCCACCGGTCGAAGCGTACATAGCGTTGTCATTCTGGTCGCGAACGTGTACGTACATACTGGTCGACGTAGAGGCGCGCACATGTCGTAGTAGAGGCATGCACGTAGCATGTACATGTACGTACAGCGGCCAGTGTGCAAGAAAGAAAATACGGCCACGTACATACATACGGGCGGGATCTCGAACGCCTACTCGCGCATACGTACGGCCAGAGCTCGTGTACATGGCTGGGTCGGAACAGAGAACCGTGTCATCGTCGTGTTCATAGGGAGGCAAGGGAATGCGTCGTGTTGATCGGTAGGCAACGGAATGCGTCGTGTTCATCGGGAGGCAATGGAATGCATGGGAGCCAACCGACTTGGACGGAACAGCCGATGGAAGCAAGGCCTGGCGTACCGCGGAATGGAGGAAACAGCCTTGTGTTCGACCGGCCACGTTCGAAACAGGATCCTGTTCATTGGGAGGGGTCTGGCGTACCGCAAAACAGAGGAAACGGACTTATGTTGGACCTCTAACGGTTGAAACGGGGTCCTGTTGATCGGGAGGGGTGTGGCGTACCGCAAAACGGACGAAACGGACTTGTGTTGGAGCGCTACAGTCGAAACAAAGGTCCTGTTAACCGGGAGGGGTGTGGCGTACCGAAAACAGGACTCCATGGGATACTGTTCATCTCCACCGTTGACCTCCTCCAGCCTCCACGGGCTACTGTTCATCCACCATCGACCTCCTTCAGCCTCCACCTATGACTGTTCATCCACGGGCTCCCGTTTATCCAACCTCCACTGCGCGCTACTCCACCAGATACTGTTTAACCAGCCCTCTCCACGGGCTCCTGTTCAACCATCCCTACACGGGGTACTGTTCATCCACCCCTCCACCGTCTATTGTTCATCCAGCCCTCCACGGGGTCGTCCTATTCATCCAGCCCTCCACGGGGTCCTGTTCATCCAGCCCCAACCGGCTTGATCGATCGGGGTCCTGTTCATCTAGAGGCAACACCACGGGGTCCCGTTCATCCACCCCACCAGGAACTGTTCATCCAAACCCCCATGCAACACTCACTGTTCATCCAGAGGCAGCATCGGTCGTCTTCAGTTAGCAGCACTAGCGAAGGAATCGCTTGATCGGGTCCAGTTAACAACCATCGATCAATTGCTCGGGTTCAGTAACGGGTAGCCTGCAGTGCAATCGCTCGGGTTCAGTAGGCGAACGCCTCGCTCGGGTTCAGTTAGAGCCCAACGCCTCGCACCCATGCGCGTGTGTGTACGAGATAAACGCGCAAACCTCCGTGCATCGCTTGGCCCCGACCACCCATCGTAACCGGGAACACCCCAATATTTTCCTCGCCCTCGCTTCTACCACGGTTTTTTCCGTCATGGACGACCCAAAGAATGTCATGCAGCTACGTCTCCGGCCCACCCAGGAAGAAAAGCCCATTTTCTGTCATAATTTTTTGTCATAGAAGTAGGAGCCCACGACATCTATGATGATACTGGGTTTTGTCACAATTATCGTCATAGAAGTGTCATAAGTATGACATAATTTTTTTTCGTTCGGCCCAAAATGTCATGGATGTGTCTTTTTTTTGTAGTGCTCCCTCGCACATGAGCATGGTGGCTGGCAGGACTAGGAGAAGCTTTTGATACACGCTATCCCTCCCGCACGCGGTGGACGGACATGCAGCAGTGGATTCGATACTGTAGAACTAGTAGTAACATCATTGTTCGTCTTCTCGAAGAGGCGAAGAGCCAAGCGCAACCCGAATGTGGCAGTTGCAAACGCTCGCATGACAATCTTTGTGTAGGGGTGGGGCATGGTGCGGTGCCCTGGAGCACGCATATAGCCAGGCTCTTGCATGATACAAAATTGCTATTTGAGACCACTATTGCAGTACTAGTACTTGCTAGTATAGCCCTATAAACCGGAAAGGAGTATTTGCCTTTCTAGAGATTTCAACAAGTGACTAGACTACACCGCGTGCAGTACTCCATCCCTTCCGGTTTATAGGGCTCAAATGTCAAATCTCATCAACCAAGGCATTTTGTGATTGGAGGAATGTATCTCGTACTTTATAAAACTACCCTAATTAAACTCATGCATTAATTATGTAGTTCTCTCGTTTTCCTCTCCGCCTTGGTCGCGGTGCACAATGTTGAGCACTCCTATATGTGACTAGCCGCTCTATCTACATGCGGGACATCAAAGCATCCGGGCCCGTGTGCCATCCACCAAATCACAGCGAGGTGCTACAGTCGAGACTCACTAGTCACCCCGGTGTGGCCATCATGACCCATCATATCACAAAACCCACACCTTTACCAACAGTGGTAAAGTGGCCTCGAAGTTGGACTGGACGAAGCAACCATCATTTCACTTTAACACTAGTTGAAGCCCTTTCTCCCCTTTCTTGAAGAAAACATCACTTCAGGCTACTCACTTCTGCCATTTTTCTTCTATACCGACGAAGGAAAGGTGGGCGAATCAGTGATGCTGCTATATTTTCATTCTGAGAATCTTCTTTTTGAGAAGCACCGACCGGTTCTTACAGCCTATTCTTTTCCCGTTTTCACTGAGATTGTGGTTTCCTTTCGATTGCTTTTTGTTTGTCAGTTCATTGATGGATCCTGGAGCACTAGGCAAAGAGTTGCTAGCGGACAACCCACTGGAGACAGCGATCTCCAGGAAGCGAGCACCGACCAACGAGTTGACCATGTTAGCGGGCCAACCCATGGAGGCGAAGAACTCCAAGAAACAAGCACTGGCCAAAGAATTGACGACGTTGGCGGTCGAACTCCTCAAAGGAAGTTGGAAGAACAGCAAGGGCCCCACCGTGCCTACCCCAGAAACTCTAATGGCCACATATGCGAGACTCTAATAGCGCCATTGAGAAGCAGTATTCCCCTGGCAAGGTGATGGCCCCCATCGAGGATGAGGAGATGGCCACCGGAGGGATGGAATCCCCCGGTGAGCTGCACAAGGTAAAAAATAATGGCTTACCATAGTTGTGGTTTTTGATTATTTGCAATGTGGTTGCTAATATGTTAGGGTTGTGCAAGTGTCGGTGGACATCGTTGATGATTCTGATGTTGCGGCCTGTCCTATGGACAACGCCCCAGAGATCGATTCTGATGTCGTGGTCAGTCCTGTGGACATTGCCCCAAAGATCGATTCCC
Source organism: Triticum dicoccoides (assembly GCF_002162155.2). Lineage (NCBI taxonomy): Eukaryota > Viridiplantae > Streptophyta > Magnoliopsida > Poales > Poaceae > Triticum > Triticum dicoccoides. The sequence goes on from NC_041393.1 coordinate 652,541,699, forward strand.
ATGCTGCTGTCTGTGCTGTCATCATTGCCCGAGAGATCGATGACAAGAAATAGTTGGTTGTGCTAATCCTTCAGGGTATTTTGCATTGCCCTATGTTTAATTACCAGAATGATGTGTGTTATCGAACCATCTTAGGGCTAGTGACGCACTGTGTTGTGTGGGTGGTACTTGCTACTTTTGTTGGATAGTGAATCATGTGAACCCTCTCCGAATTATGGAAACATATGTATCCTCCCCATCTTTTGATGTAACTAGCAAAATGGCCCGCTCGATGCGCAGGCTAAAACTTTAGACATTTTAATAATTACCATTACTATTTGATCTGTGTAAAGAAATATTGGCAGCACTAATCCATGCCAGGTGGAATTTTAATTGCCATTACTATGAATATATGGTTAGGTCGTTGGCGACCACAAAAGTAATCATGATTTGTATGAAAATATACAATGAATATAATTGTGTACAATTTTTTATTACAGTTTAACTTTTTGTTTGCATTGTTTTATTGTTACTATAAAACTCTAGCAATAGGTAATGGTTTATTGTAAGTCATTACTTAGGATGGAAATTCTTTTTATAAATTACAGTTATATTTTGAGTGCACATCAAGTTATTTCCTGATTTAGTACTTTGGTCATATACATACATGCTTCTTATTCTTCCCCGCTTATAAGAAAACGTCTAGCATAATACTCCCTCCGTCCGAAAATACTTGTCATCAAAATGGACAAAAAGAAATGTATTTAGAACTAAAATACATCTAGATACATCTCCTTTTATTCATTTTGATGACAAGTATTTCCGGACGGAGGGAGTATCATTTAAACGGTAAGTTATGTTTCTCTTCAGTTTTCTAGTATCTACTTATATATAAAAAGTAAATGACAGGCTAAGCAGAAAATAGATAAATACACTAGAAATTACCACAAAAATTAGAAATATCCGACCATTCGTTTAATAGATATAACTTTTGTAGCCATTAGATTATATTAACTGGGAAATAATTACCCACCATTGCCATTATAATAGAATAATAATGTGTCCTTCCCTTGCCTCTATTGTTTGCTCTTAAAAAGGCAAAACATGCGGTGGTTAAATCTGATTGACTGTCATTTAATTAGATTTTTTTTTGCGGGGGGCATTTAATTAGATCTAAGCAAATTCCTCAAAGAAAATCTAAGCAGATGGGTTTTCAATACCTAAAACTTACGTATGCCCATGTGCCCCGTTTCCTTCGTCCCAACCTCCCCTGCCACAATCTCCTTGCCTCCGACCTACAAAGCACTTCGCCCATCATCACCAGGAATCAATGATCCCAAGAAGATCTCAAGACGACCTATGTATGTAGTTGGAGACTAGAGGGGAGCGATGGGAAACCCTAGCAATGCCCCAATATCCAGCCCGTACCCACGAATCCATGATCACAATTAGACGTACATACGCACAACATGCATACATGGACGTGACCATGAATTAGCCAGATCCCAACAAAACAAGGTGCACATTGATCTAAACTTCTAGGTAGTTGTTAGGAGCTATTGCTTCACCGTTGCTTGCGTATATGGCTGGGAGTAGTGGGTAGAAAGCTCTTGTGTATGTGGATCAAGTACATGCGGCCCAATCCGCGTATTGTCATACAGACTAAAATAATTTTCGACAGACTAATTTTTTTGTTCTACTGAGCAGCAAAGATATATAATGAGAAGGTACAACCATTGAAAAGAGAACTCTTGGTAAAACTATGTTGGTTGGAGGCATGGAGGTGTAAAGGACGTCACCAACAAGTATGTATACGTACTCCCTTCATTTTTATTTACTCTGTATATTAGAGTTGACTGAAGTCAAACTTCGTAAAGTTTGACCAAGTTTATAGAAAAAAATATATACATTTATCATAATAAATCTATACAATGTGAAAGTACATTCAATAATAGATCTAATGTTGTTGATTTGTTATTGTATATCTTAATATTTTTGTTTATAAGCTTGGTCAAAGTTTGTAAAGTTTGACTTTGACCAAAGCTAATATGCGAACTAAATAAAAACGGAGGGAGTACATTTGATTTAGCTCATGTGTATGCATTTAGTTTATTCTTCAATGTTATTTGGCCTGGGACCAAAACTGTTTCATTTGATTCAGACCTAGAAAATATGTGAAGGTAACTGAATTTTGGCCTTCACAGTATTTTCTTTGCTGCCATGAGGAGCTAAACAAACTGATGGAAGTTATTATCAGAATCCATCTTTCTTTTTTAGCTTCCGTGTTGGTTATATGAAGAATCAATTTCAGCTGCAATTATGCTTAATCATTAGTTTACCTCCTTGGAATGTTGTCAGGCATTTATGTAGTATGTTGTATCTCCGGTTCTCTATTATTTAGATTGCAGACACGTTCTGAGTGAACATAAATATTAAGATATTATGTAAAGCAAGGAAAAAATAATGAGTGACCGTGCTTCCTTTACTTAAACAAAAAAAAAGTGAGGATATTTGTTTATGAATAAAAAATAGCTTATGAATAGTCTTAAATTTCCAGCTTCTAGAATTTGTTGCCGAAATAATGGATGGTTCTACGAAGAAGTTACATCAACAATCAAATATGTTTTTGCTGCAGTAAAGTACACAAACCTGCCAACTGATTCTTTGAGATCATGTCCTGCCGATGAATCTAAGCAATGAACTGAAGAATTTGAGAACTGCACATATTAGAAAGTAGAGATGAAACTGAGATTGTTTAATCATACTTCCAACCCGCATGTCGTTTATCTTACTGGAAGAACACCCAGCGCACACTAAACCACCATGTTAATCACGAAAATGTATTTCTATCTTGTGAATATATTTTTCAGGCAAAGATCAAGCTTTACGGAACTTTTTGATGGAACAATAGTGCATTTTACTGAATCAGGAAACATTTATGACGTAGCACTTTCTATAGGCTCCGGTCCATGCAAAATCCAGACGTATCACAGAACCTCTAACTCTAGTGTAGTTTGCTAATTCGTGAGCCAAATATTTTCTATTATCCACCATGGGGATGACCATTGCTAACACGTATTGCAGCTGAAATTGATTCTTCATATAACCAACATGGAAGCTAAAAAAGGAAGATGGACTCTGATAATAACTTCCATCAGTTGGTTTAGCTCCTCATCGCAGCAAAGAAAATACTGTTAAGGCCAAAATTCAGTTACCTTCACATATTTTCTAGGTCTGAATCAAATGAAACAGTTTTGGTCCCAGGCCAAATAACATTGAAGAATAAACTAAATGCATACACATGAGCTAAATCAAATGCACGTATACTTGTTGGTGACGTCCTTTACACCTCCATGCCTCCAATCAACATAGTTTTGCCAAGAGTTATCTTTTCAATGGCTGTACCTTCTCATTATATATCTTTGCTGCTCATCTGTCGAAAATTGTTTTAGTCTGTATGACAATACGCGGATTGGGCCGCATGTATTTGATCCACACTATCGATGGAAGAATTGAGTTGGCCTCAATACACATGCACATACACATCAGGATAAATTGGTCTATTTTTCCTGTTCAAAGCTAGCTTTAGCTGATTGATTGCTCCCGGCCGGAAGTCCACGAACTCAAAACTTGACTCTCTGTTGTGGACGAATTCTCGCCACTGAGACTACATACATACACAAGAGCCTTCTACCCACTACTCTCAGCCATATACGCAAGCAACGGTGAAGCAATAGCTCAAGCAATTAATCTAATTAGGACACCCTGATTATTCCTAACAACTACCTACAAGTTTAGATCAATGTGCACCTTGTTTTGTTGGGATCTGGCTAATTCAGGGTCACGTCCATGTATGCATGCTATGCGTATGTACCTCTTCTTGTGATCATGGATTCGTGGGTACGGGCTGGATATTGGGGCATTGCTAGGGTTTCCCATCCCTCCCCTCTAGTCTCCAACTACATACATCGGTTTTCTTGAGATCTTCTTGGGATCATTGATTCCTGGTGATGATGGGCGAAGTGCTTTGTAGGTCATACTCCCTCCGTCCGGAAATACTTGTCATCAAAATGAATAAAAGGGGATGTATCTAGATGTATTTTAGTTCTAGATACATCCTTTTTATCCATTTTGATGACAAGTATTTTCGGACGGAGGGAGTACGAGGCACGGAGATTGTGGGAAACGGGGCACATGGGCATACATAAGTTTTAGGTATTGAAAACTCATCTGCTTAGATTTTTCTTTGAGGAATTTGCTTAGATCTAATTAAATGACAGTCAATCAGATTTAACCACCGCATGTTTTGCCTTTTTAAGAGAAAACAATAGAGGCGAGGGAAGGACACATTATTATTCTATTATAATGGCAATGGTGGGTAATTATTTCCCAGTTAATATAATCTAATGATTACAAAAGTTATATCTATTAAATGAATAGTCAGATATTTCTAATTTTTGTGGTAATTTCTAGTGTATTTATTTATTTTCTGGTTAGCCTGTCATTTACTTTTTATATATAAGTAGATAAGTGATAAGTAGATATATGGCAAGCTTAGATGTAAGTTTGAACTGTTTATCATATCAGCAGGGCTTGTTTGATGATTCTTGGTGTTAGTAGGCTAGCTACTGTGCAAGCTATAGTACTTGCAAAACACTCACCGAAGAGAAACATTGGGGCTGATGAGCTCGTGGTACGCTTATACTTATCCATCGTCTATCGGCCAATAGCGCAAGCTCCTAAAATTGTAGGCTTAGAGATCAATCAGACAATAGTCGACACAGATACATTCAGGCCTCATTTGGTTCATTGGGTAGGAAAATCATAGCAAAAGTACAGAGATGTACAACACAAAATCATAGCAGTACAGAGACGTACTCCCTCCATTCGAAAATAGATGACCTAGGTGGGCTAGTTTGGCCTAGTGGGTTTCAGTGATATGACGTGGTACAGTGCCATCCAGTCTTCGCGTGTGGTAGCAGTATTGCGGGTACAGTATGATTTCTAGAAGAAGCGGAATTCAACAAAGTCAGGATGGTTCCTTCGTCCGACCAAGTTACAGTGGGAAAGGTTGGGCCTGCGCTACGATGGGGTGGACGAGGATAATTTTGTGCATGCCAGATGGACCAGGATGGTCGACGTCCCACATGTCGGCGAATGAAAGTATTCTTTCTGATATAGAGGACGAGCAACGGGTATTCATTGTTTATCTTGGATGAAAGCTATTGTCTCCACTGTTACGACGGAGGAGTGTGAAACATGGCAGCCAGTGAACTTGGCATGTGCACCAGTCCCTCCTTCCTCATATAATACTACCATAGTGTTGACTCTAAGGTTGGCTATAAGGTTACAACTTTTTCTCACTTTCTCTCTATCTATTTCCTCTCAAACGTTTTTACCTTTCTTTTTTTAGACACAATTGTTTTTTATGCCTGTTTTTTTAGTATTACTTTTTATACCTAGGAGCACGTGTAGAGATGGGCTATTGTAGAGCCCACTCCTTTACTTTGTCAATGCCTCTCTCTCCTCCACATAAGCGGGCTTGTAGCCCAGTATTTTACTGGTACTACTTGCTACGAATGCG
>NC_041393.1:652547679-652599813 GCF_002162155.2 Triticum dicoccoides
AGCTGTCTGGACTCCCGCATGGCCCACCTCACATTATCACCATATATTTCTTGGAGTCCATGTGCGGCGGGCGGGCGATCTCTTCTCCCTCCCCATCTCTCTCTTCTCAGTCAACACCCGCCGAGCGATTAGATTTCGGCTATCGACGGTTTATTCAATTGCCGTCCCACATGTCAGTAAAATTGCAACACAACGTGTGTCCCCTCTGGTGAGCGGCATGCGAGCCGGACTGTCGGGGTTGCGACACGTATGAGTCGTAAGTGTGCCGCCTTTTCCTTTTGAACTTGCAAAGTGTAACATTTTCGTGTGATCGACCGATAGAAATCCAGAACAAATTATGAGGGCGGTGCTTTCCCGCGCATTAGGCGGGCTAGTTTGAGTGATATGACGTGCTACAGTGCCGTCCACTTGCTCCATTTTTATGTAAGCAAGAGTTTACACTCTTATGTGGGAGGAGTGCGAAACACGGCGGATCTGATTTTGATCGAGGGATAACTGTTCCCTGCCAAATAATGGAGCATTATTAGCTATTATAGCATGATAGTTACGGCATCTCCAGCGCTGGCCCAAAAATTTACACCGGCATCTGTCCGAGGACACTGATGGATGCCATCCGATGCTGCCCACATACCTTTCAGTAACTATATGAACTAATCGGACGAAATTCGTGCAAAGAAAGCTAATTTCAAATTAACCGGATGAAATTCATTACATTTCAAAAACTTTTCCTACAAACTGGACGGAATTCATTACATATTTCGCACAAACCATACTAAAACCTACTGTAAACCTAATCAAACCGATCGCCGGCGTCCGACCACCATGTTCAGCCATGAACTCGAGAAAGTCGGCCATTTCCTTTGCTTCCTCCTCATCCACCTCGATAACCTCCTCCTCCGGAGCACAAGGTTCTGAAGATTTCCGCCTCCACGTCGCCGTCAAGCGGTTAATTGGCCATCGATGTTTATCATACCAAGCTTGGTGTCGACTGAGTGGAGTAGCAGTGGCCTTCCTGGGACCAGAGCGGCAGTGACCTACCATGTACTACTCTTCCTCGTTGCCAGCTGCGCCCGCGCATGCGCACCGACTTTGTGGTCGTGGCGGCGGAGGGCGGCTGGGGGGGAGCCGGTGATCTCCTTTGTCTGCTCCTGCGACAGTATGTCGAAGAGAGATTTGGAGCGCGCCCGTAGCGGAGCCGCCGATGTCCTTCGTCTTCTCCTACGATAGTACGCCCAAGAGAGCTTTGGAGCGCCAGGAGGCCATGGTTGGAGTGGTGCCGACAGAAGGAAGGGACCGTAGGAGAATGAGTGTTGGTCTTTGGCTATGGCTGGGAGCTGGGGCTCAAGTTAAAATAGCCGGCGAATGGCAATGAGCCGTGGTAGACGGATGGACAGCTGGCGCTGGAGTAGGTTCATCGGGCGTGAATGCGGATGCTGCTTCAGTGACTTAACTGCATGTGCGTTGGGTTTCTGACATGCAGGCCCAACGGGCATCTGGCCCGCATGTCAGTGACACACCAACTGCACTTGCAGTTAAATCCGGTGAATGCGGCATTGATGTTCTGGAGAGACGGTGACCGTTTCAGGCAGGAAGCACGCGATGGAAGGGGTTTCGGTAGGCCAGGGCGGTCAGACGCTGGCGTGGTGGTAAAATATGATCTCATGGATGACGAGCCTTTGGAGCGTATGCGGCACGTATTAACAACCAGGTGTCCATGCAACCGCTCTTGTCGCCAGCTAGCCTTCGACGACCACCATTAGACACCACACAACCATGCATAACTTACGAATAATGGACAAATCAATCAGACACACACTCGTGTGCAGTGGCACTATGATCGGTTGCTCACGATAGTACATACTCTGTACCATAGTACCCTCTCTAGCTAGGCTGTTTTATAGATTGTCGTTGTGATGGACAATATACATGAGCAAGGCGCTCCCGAGTATGACCGTTGGTGTTGAGCTAGGTTGCTCGGCGTTCGTGGAGGCCTCCATCAAACGTCTAAACAGTAATGTCAGGCACCGCAAGGGCGCGCAGGTCATGGGCTGGCCATTTGGGTTGCGCCATGAGCAGGACTTTGATTGAGAGGGTGACGTGCATGCATTAGCATGTTTTGACAGCGTGAGCGTGAGTGTCTTCACGCGTACATGCTACTTGCCTCTATGGATGGTGTGCGCTAATGTGTGCATCACGTGTAATATAAAAATCCGTTTGTGCATTTAATGCAAAGTATTTCATTTTCATTCGCTGACGAGTGTGCGTTGCAGCAACGAGTCTGTGGTTTGATTCCTCACATACGCATAATTTTGGTTTTTCTTTCTTTCTTCAGTGACAGTTAGGCCCGCATAGATAGATAGATAAAGAACACGAGCTGATGAGGAGCATGCGGACTATTTGACTCGTCAACCAGACAAATACGAAGCTATACGCTGAGCCAGTGACCGTATAATCACCATATCTCATATACAATGATCAAAGTGAGCTATCAAGAGAAGTTCGATGACCGCCAGTGCATTTTACTCCGTAATAAATCACCATGATTGAAGGGGAATCCAAATTTCCTTCGTCTTGTGTCCTTGAGCTCTTGACAAACCAATGCACTATACGGTTGTCCAACCACTCCACCCCATAGCTCTCACCAAGCGTCGTTCATGCCACTGCGCCGCACACTAACCGGTAAGGAAGTGATGGCATCGCGTCACGCTGATTGCCTCGCCGCCCACGACCGCACACAAAATGGTAGGGAAGCGATGGCATCCCGCCATGCCGAGTTCATCGCCGCTCGCAACCTCACACCTACGTGGGAGGAATTTGAAGCTGCCAAGGCCGAATGGGCGGTAGAGCAAGAGGCGGCCAAAGTCGCATAGAGGGAGTAGAAAAGTCAGAAAGCACTCAAGAAAAGAGAGGCCCACCGCCGCAAAAAAGAAGATGACACATGCGCTGCTGCGGAGAGGTCGGCGGAGATCCAAGCACGGTGGGGTGTCGCCGACAAAGTCGGGAAGGAGAACGACAATGTCTGGCCAGCATGTGAGAAGTAGTAGTACCAGTAGTTAGTGTGTGTGTCTTTGTCTGAGTACGAGCATGTACCAGTACTACTAGTTACTACTGTAGTTTTTAGAGCAAATTACCAGTACATTAGCCTAGACTCAATGAAAAAAATCATATCCTATGTATCAAATGGCATCTCTTTCTATATAGGAATTGAGATGCATGTGATCTCACTTCCTATGATTTTCATATTCCTATAAAATTCCTATCCTATGCACGAAAGGAAGCCTCTGCAGGAGTAACTACTGTAGCTAGTAGTACTATTGGGACAATAGTTTTCTTCAAGAAGCGGAATTCAACGAAGTCATGATGGTTCCTTCGTCCGAGCAACTTCACAGTGGGAAAGTTTGGGCATTTGATTTGACGTCTCATTAGTCATTATTACTGCAACGTGACGACCGGAGTGACCCTCCCTTGGAATTCTGCATACATGGAAAGTGGACCAGGATGGTCGACGTCCCACATGTTGGCAAACAAAAGAGCACTTTGCTGGGCCGAGCCGGAATTCTTTATTAGAACGTCGGCAGGAAAATCCTGAAGGAAGGCTGCTATCCCCTCGGCCTTCTTCCTTTTCGATGAAAAATAAAACGACATCTCAATCTCCGAAAGCGTTCTTTCCGATATCGAGGAGCAAGGAAACCGCATGGTATAGTATCACTGCTACTTTATATTTATTTTTTATTTCTGATGAATGCTAGCGTTTCAACTCTTACGACGAAGGAGTGCCAAACACGGCACGTGTTGGATGTCCCACACGTCAGTGAAAGGAGTGGGACATGAACAGCATGGTAGAGCATCTCCACTTCTTCCACTTCTGGGTCGGAGACCACACGTAGTAGTACTAGTGATATGAACAATAGAAAGTGCGACCCGGAGAGAAAGACATGTCTAGTTGGAAAGTCTCGGGGCATACACGTAAACAAATATAAAAGCTAATATGTGCCTCCAATTAATGTAGTAGTAGTACAGTACTTAGGCACGTACCCCATACAACATCACCGTGCATTGCACGTACAACATTTAGTGGTACGTAGTGAGAGAAAAATGCCTATATGCCATGCATGTTCATACTATTTGTCCCTTTCTACTTCACTTACTGCGCTACATTACTCAGGTTCGTATGTCCACTCCTGGGTACATGTCCGTCTCGTAGTTCCAGTCCCACATGTTCTTCATAGATGGAACGATGCATATCATCGCAGTTAGTGTGGCTCCCCATGATGGAGACTCATCCAAACTATGGCCAGCCTCGACGTGGAGCAGTCGCGTGCACTGGGAAGTGGCGCTCTCTCGGCCGTCGCGCTGATTCAAAGCCGACACCAGAGAGAGGTCGCCTCCGCTCTGGCCAGGCATTAATGTGGCACCGACGCTCCAGGGTGACGCTGACCGTTTCACACGGGAAGCACGCGCTGGCAAGGGAGTATTGGTTTTGAACTATTTCAGGTGTAGTACTGCCAGTTTGCAAAACTAATCAATTATTGCACTCAGTTTCCTAAGAAATTGTGGTAAAAAATTTACTCCACTGCCCGCTTCCCTTCTCCTTTCTCTTCCACCGCCCGCGCACGTCCGCGGGAAGCAACCGGTCAACCCTTATTTAGGAGTGCTAGCACAAAAACATGCATGCATGACCACTAAAATTTCCAGATTAAAGCACCGCTCCCGCGGGAGTATGGCGTATGCCGTTACCTTTGGCCGGGTCATGGCTACCGGGCGACGGCGACTAGAGAAGAGGCGGCGGGAGGGGAATGAATGCAGCTACTATTTGGGTTCGTCGTCCGTCTTAAATAAGTGCGCACCATCATGTGTACCCAGGGGTGCCCAAATTGTAACATACGTGTTTGCTTAAGAGGGCGTCACGTAACTGGTGTGTGTGTGTGTGATTCTGAGCGATAGAGTGCGTGTGTGCGACTCTACTCTTCAGACATGTAGTCAACCTTTTGCATCGGGATATAAGTATAATGGTATTACACTTTAGCTAGTGATTTACGTGGCCATGTTAACGTACTTGTGTAAAAAAATGTCACTTCTTGCTCGTGATTTGCGTTATATAATTACAAGCAAGGAGCTCGTGCATTGCACGGAACATCAATATGCATTTTTTTACAAAACACCTGCGGTGGTTGACCCATGCAGGAGTAATCCCATGTTTAAAAACTAATGATATCTCGATAATTTTATCAAAAAACTGGTATCTCGAGAATTTCATTGAAAAAATGAAAGATGAGAGATAAGGTGAGGAGGAGTGGAGCATGGTGGTGACTGGTGGTTGGATTGGGCGGAGGCATGGGGATGGACGGCGCCGGCAGGCGGCAGCGGCCACCATGCTAGATTGTTCCAGAGACTTCCTTTTTTAATTGCTCAGCAATGAGGTTGTGGGAGATAAGGATGTGCAGAGAGGTGCCGGTATCTTTTGTAAAATTATCATAGTTTGACGGAGAAACTACAGATAGATACGAGATGGAGATGCTAGCTAGAGGGACATCCGCTAGTTTGAGTATTGGAGATGACGGCCAGGTGGTTCAGAGGGTGAAGTTATGTGTGTGAGAGACAAAGATAAAAAGAGGGAACTTGACTGCATGTAGAGAGAAACATATGTAGTGTGCGTGATAGGAAGCAAGAGTGAGGGCGAGAAAGAAGGTTGATGTAGAAACAGATAAATAGAAAGATAAAGATGCTAGCAAGTGTGCTTTAGAGATAGGAGTCGAGTGGATCAAAAGGCTGAGTTATGTGTGTGGGTGTGAGAGAGATAGAGAGAGGGTGCATGTGAGTCACATACAAACAAATATCAGAGAGAAATGAGATCCCGAGAGACGGAGTTTTGTGTCCACGAGAGAGAAAGATATTTCACAACGAGAGTGATAGCTAGAGAGACATATGAGGGAACGCAATATATCTCTAGGGAGAGAAAGAGTGTGTGTGAGCGACATACAAGAGAATGGTGGAGAGATATGAGACCCTGGGAGACAGAGTTTGTTTTGTGTGTGAGAAAGCAATATTTAAGAGGAAGAGTCGTAGCTTCTCATACCTAAGGAGCAAAAGACATCTCTGTGTGAGAGGGGGTGTGCGAGTGGCACACAGGGGAATAGTAGAGAGAAATCAGACCTCGGGAGACAAAGTTTTGTGTTTGTATGAGAGAAAGAGATTCTACATGGAGAATCATAGTTAGAGACACATAGCAGGGAGCAAGATATACTTAGAGAGAGATAGAGTGATGAAGGTCGAGGGAGAGAGTACCATCAGTGTGTTACGAAGATAAAAGATCATTGTCGACATGCAGGTAGCACGAGAGATACCCGAGAGACGATGAACGTGTATTGGTCTAGAGAGATACTCCTATATAAGCATATGTGATAGCTATATGAGACGAATATCTGGATTCAATGGATTCAAATATTTAAAGTAGAGACATCGGTAATATCATAACGCAAATTGGTGTATCAAACATGCATATTCATTTAAATTTGGGGACACGTGTAATGTTATATAGTTTATCAATATTAGTGATCCATAGATTCTTTAATTAGAGACAATGCATGGTTTATATGCAATTAATGTCTAAACGGGATTACACTATATGTTGCGTGTCTGAAACACATTATGCATGTTTGAGAAGTAAAAAAACCCGCATGAAACACACATTAATTGGAGACAGTTAGCGAGGAATGCATACATTGAATTTCAACATAAAGTGGTTTCAAATATTTGAAAATCCAAATTAAGATGGATACAACCTTTTGAATCTGAGATCATGCCATCTGTAAACCATATTTATCTATAAAGGGTGTTGTGCTTTTGAAAGTATGTATAAAAAATGATGTATATAGAATTTTATTCCAATCGAAAATGGATCCTGCCAGAACAAAAATAGAATACAAACGGGATTCGAATTGAGTTCGCACGGTAAACGTGCACTCTGCAAAATTTGAACGAAGCGGGGGAAGTTGCAGTAACCGCTCGAAATCAAAATCTGCGAGAAGGAAATTACTGCCTATCCCTGCCACACAAAGTCTACCGGATCGATTTCTATAGGTTTCAATAGGGGTAGGTTTGTAATTTAACTCAAACATGACATAACCGCCTCTCACCTAGATTCATACACGATGGGCGCCAAAACACAGTCTCTCCTCGGCCGAAATCGACTCCCTCCCTGATTCTTACATGGTGGGCGCCAAAAACAAACTCTCATCGGCAAACATTCGGTGTATGCAAGATTACCGTCCTATCCCCAACCGACTGATATTGATGTGATGTAGGAAATTTGAAATGGGGGCTAAGTTTGTAAATTTCCTCGCATTTGAGACAAGCACGCCCTGAAAACATGCTTCCCCCCTTCCTCTCTCCCTCCATTTCCCCATTCGTACTCCGTGGGCGCCAAAACACCCTCTCCACCCCAGCCTCCTCCGTCCGCTACCCCATCCACCGCCGTCCTCCTCCACCATGTCGGAGCTGATACCCTGACGCCGTCGTCCATTACAAGAGATCGACCTCTCTCATCCACGGCTTCGGACCGGGATCCTTGCATCCCTTCCTCTGGCTTCATCCCCGTCGTCGTCCACCTTGCCAGTGCAGCTCCTGCGACCATCTCGTCCACCGCACCCCGCCACTACTAGGAAAACCCTTACTAGTAGCGCTATTTTTTTGCTATTAGTAGTGCTGGCAGACGGGCTACTTCTATGGTGCCACATCTATTTTTTAGCAGTAGCGCTTGTTAGTCCCAGCGCTACTGGTAACTGAAGCTAGCAGTACCGTTGTTCCCCCCAGCGCTACTGATACTTATCTGCAGCGCGTGTAGCTAGCTAGCACTGCTGTTATTTGAGTGCTACTGCTAAACTTTACCCGCACGCCACTGCTAACTTTTGTAGTATTTTTTGCGTTTTGGCTTTGTACACATTTAAACAGATCCACCATTTATACAATAACATGCATATTCAGTGAAAAGGAAGTGAGTCATCGATGAGACAAAGTTCACTACAAAAAAAAACACTTTCGTGATGATACGTGTTTGTCACAGTAGGTCGCGTTTTTTGCCATGCATGTACATCCATGACGATTTTATGGTAGAATCAAGATAGTCATACCTGTGCTGTCGTAGAAGTGTTCCATGACATTACCAAAATTATCATCACGGAAGTGTCCACTTCCATGGCGATAAATCGCGCATCACAAAAGTGCTTTCGTCAAGGGTGACCGACACATGGCATCCACCGTAACGGGACACCGTTAAGCTATCGTTCCAGTTTTGGATCCGATAACCCGTTAACAGCCAGGACCAATGGGGATTTTCCACGTGTAAAATTCTCATTGGCCAGAGGAAACACATGTTGCCTCACCGTTGGGACAGATGTCATCCACTCATTGGACAGGAGGCCCCTATGATACGTCAACACGTGGCACGACCCAACAGAGGCCCATTCCGGTGAAAAGGCCGGCCCGTTTGACTTGGTCAAAAGGTATCGGGCCGGCCCACGGAAAGCCTATTAACGGCCTATTCGTATATAGCCCATTTACGGCCCGCTAACTCCCTACTTGTTATGGCCTATCAGAATTAAGCCCAGTACCTTCATGTGGGCCGTCCAATATTATTCCAGCCCATTAAAACTTCCAGCCCATGTATGGCCCATGATGTCTTTCAGTCCATATAAGGCCCTCTGTAACTCTCGGCCCATTAAAGTCCCTTGATGAAACTGGCCCATAATGAATAGTGTATCGCTTTATACCCATTAACGGCCCATTATTCCGTCGGCCATTTCCAGCCCGTGTTAACTTTCGGCCTTCTAAGGGCCCATTTATTCTTGGGCACATTTCTAGAATTCGGTTAGTTACAGTCTGTTACTGGCATGTTCCGTTTGTGGGCCCAATTCAGCCCGTGGTTACATTCGGCCCGTTTGTGGCCCGTTAACCCGTTGGGTTGTTTTCATAGTGTTATCAAATGTGGCCTATTACCATCCCGTCATGGTCCATGAATAGTACGACCCATGTTTTGTGAAATTATTGTACGCCCCGTAGAAGGCCCATGGATCATACGGCCCGTAGAAAGTCCATTGATCCTACGGCCTATATAAGGCCCATGGATCCTACGAGCCGTAGAAGGACCACGGATCCTATGGCCCGCAGGAGGCCCATGGTTACAACAGTCTGTGTATTGCCATGATTATTGTGGCCTAGTTACCAAAATTAGGTTATTGTGCCCACTAGAAAAACACGGAAAAAGAACTCCAGTGACTACAAGCAAACAACTAAACAAGACAATAAGGAAATAAATAAGCAAGCAACTAATGCTAGCCTATTACAGCTATTACACATATTACATCCACTAGGTATCAAAGTTCGCCACCCGTGCAAATATAGGGAATAAAGCAGCATATTACATACACTGGTCGTCAAAATTGGCCACCAGTGCAAATAAACGTGGCAGCAAAACAAGTCCATAACTGAAACAACTTCAGAAGAGCTCAAGAAATGTTATCCTGGGTATCCACGATGCTGGCAATAAGCTTAGCAAGCTAATTAGATTTGTCCTGTTTGGTGCTAAAATCCTCAAACGCTTGCTGTTGCACTAGAAAGTATGCATCTGAATGCTCCAGGGACTTCCGCCGTCCTTCCACTTCTTGTCACAGCATAGTTGATCGATGTTTTTCAGCTTGTAGTTGAGACTCAAGAAACCGAACTGATTCAGATAGTGAGTTGAATAGCTTGTGCAAGCGGTAGTGGCCAGTAACTCGAATACTAAACCAAGACATGACTTTGGGGTTGTCTCACTGTCTTCAAGATAGTCTTCCTTAGCTGTTTTATCAGCTTTGTTGGAAACCAACAAGGATGTCTCACTATCCAGAACCTTATCTGCATTACTTCCTTTACCATTTCTTAATACGGCACTCTTCCCCAATATTTTGTCAGCATTCTAAAAGAAGAAACAAGCAGACACATAACAGGTTTAGCATGTACTAGTATATGAAACTCATTTCGGTGAACCAGTTCATTAGTAAGGTGGACAGGATTAAACTACGAAGTCGTCTATTGCCAAGTACTAGTACATAATAAAAGCATCAAACAAACATATATCTATGTCCGATGGTCACTGCATTGTCTTGCCAAATCAAAATAGAGACACGGTTCAAATCGTATTAGTTCAAGACAAAGCAGCAGTGAAAGAACACAAAGTGTGGGAAACTACACGGCACAACAAGATTTCAGCTGGGTACCACGGGTCTACAGGTACAACAACACTATTGGCTCTGTTGTGATACTAGTAATGTGCATGATATGAGAAGTCAACTGTATACACAACTGAAATTGAAATCAATAGAGCTATTGATAGGAGCAAACCTGTTAAAGAAACATGCGTGAACATACCTGCTGTGCCATTGGAGTTTCGATTGGATCCTTCAGTTTAAAAATAAGTTTGTATGAGTAAATATGGTGATACAATAGCAAAGCAGTATGCACGTAGCAATGGAATCTTAAATTAGAACAGTTGTTATTCAAGTTTAGGCACTAGTTCTACATGAACAGAGTACAGTAAGACGCAAGAATGTAGTACTTAAAAATAGAAAATGAGCTCATAGACCTTACCACATTCTTGGTTCGGGACCAGTATAGAACAAGGCATTCCCAGTCATCGTCCAGTAAATGTGTCTCAGGAGAACATAAGGGAATTTGATGAGTTTCTTTGCCGGTGAAGTACGTTTTCTTCACGTAATTCCGTACTGCCACCAAGCATTCTTGAAGATAGAAGAGGTATTAGCATAGGTTACATCATCCTGAGTTTCCAAATCGGTCCTTCTCTAAAGAGAAAAATGGGAAAATTTGCTTTATTGTAACCATCATGGAGGTAGGATGTATGGGAGAAAGCAAAGTAATTGCCATGAATAACATTACTTACACATAACTCCTGGACAAACACCTGCAATTGTCATTTTCCTTCATCTTCAGTAAAATATTTCCAAGATGGGAAGACACGCACATAGGATTTAACAACATCAAATGCGATAGATGCTAAACTACGACTAGCTGGTTGTGCTTCCTCCACAGGAATAGGCGTACTAACTGGTGGAGTTGGGGTTCGTCGTGGTAGTACTGGCCCTTTGGGCACTGGAGCTGCCTTACTATCTGCTCATGTTTGGGAGCTCTGTGGTGGAGATGGTGTTGTGTCAACAGGAACTTTGTTACTATTTGCTGGGGTTGGGGTTAGATTGGGTGAAACCGGTTCTCTGTCCATCGCAGTAGGGTACAATCTGCGAGAGTCTGGGTTATGTGCGATAGGGCTGGTTCTCATGCATGTACAACCGGGGTACTATCTCCACCAAGAGGTACCACTGTTTTATTTGAAGACCATGTTTTTACTCCGGTAGATACTGGCATCAACCGCTCCAACTCAAATGGCTGATAAATGATGTCTACTACACAACTTTCTTCTTGTAGACGTTGTTGGGTCTATAAGTCCAGAGGTTTGTAGGACAGTAGCAAATTTCCCTCAAGTGGATGACCAAAGGTTTATCAATCCGTGAAAGGCGTAGGACGAAGATGGTCTCTCTAAAACAACCCTGCAACCAAATAACATAGAGTCTCTTGTGTCCCCAACACACCCAATACAACAGTGAATTGTATAGGTGCACTAGTTCAGCAAAGAGATGGTGATACAAGTGCAATATGGATGGTAGATAAAGGTATTTGTATTATGAAATTATGAAAACAACAAGGTAATAAATGGTAAAAGTGAGTGTAAACGGTATTGCAATGGTAGGAAACAAGGCCTAAGGTTCGTACTTTCACTAGTGCAAGTTCTCTCAACAATAATAACATAAGTGGATCACATAACTATCCCTCAACATGCAACAAAGAGTCACTACAAAGCCACTAATATCGGAGAACAAATGAAGAGATTATTCTTTCTGATCTATCTATTCAAGAGTCCGTAGTAAAATAACATGAAGCTATTCTTTCCGTTCGATCTATCATAGAGTTCGTACTAGAATAACACCTTAAGACAGAAATCAACCAAAACCCTCATGTCACCTAGATACTTCATTGTCACCTCAAGTACCCGTGGGCATGATTATACGATATGCATCACACAATCTCAGATTCATCTATTCAACCAACACAAAGTACTTCAAACAGTGCCCCAAAGTTTCTACCGGAGAGTTAAGACGAAAACGTGTGCCAACCCCTATGCGTACATTCCCCAGGTCACGGAACCCGCAAGTTGATCACCAAGACATACATCAAGTTGATCACGTAAATATCCCATTGTCACCACAGATAAGAACGGCATGGCATACATCAAGTGTTCTCAAATCCTTAAAGACTCAATCCGATAAGATAACTTCAAAGGGAAAACTCAATCCATTACAAGAGAGTAGAGGGGGAGAAACATCATAAGATCCAACTATAATAGCAAATCTCGCGATACATCAAGATCGTGCCAAATCAAGAACAAGCGAGAGAGAGAGAGAGATCAAACACATAGCTACTGGTACATACCCTCAGCCCCGAGGGTGAACTACTCCCTCCTCGTCATGGAGAGCGCCGGGATGATGAAGATGGCCACCAGTGAGGGATCCCTCCTCGGGCAGGGTGTCGGAAAAGGGTTCCGATTGGTTTTTGGTGTCCACAGAGGCTTGCGGCGGCAGAACTCCCGATCTATCTTGATACTCAATGTTTTTAGGGTATATGGATATATAGGCGAAAGAAGTCGGTGAGGGGAGCCTCGAGGGGCCCACGAGGATGCGGGGCGCGCCCAGAGGGGGGGGCGCCCCCTGCCTCGTGGCCACCTCGAAGCTTCCCTTACGTGCACTCCAAGTCCCTTGGATTGCTTCCGTTCCAAAACTAACTTTCTCGAAGGTTTCACTCCGTTTGGACTCCGTTTGATATTCCAACACTGAAATAAGCAAGAAAACAACAATATGGGTTGGGCCTCCGGTTAATAGGTTAGTCCCAGAAATAATATAAAAGTGCTTAGTAAAGCCCATATATGTCCAAAACAGATAATATAATAGCATGAATGCTTCATAAATTATAGATACGTTGGAGACTTATCAGCATCCCCAAGCTTAATTCCTGCTCGTCCTTGAGTAGGTAAATGATAAAAGAAAGAATTTAAGAAGTGTGAATGCTAGCAGGTGCACAAGTTTGTTCAATGATAATTTCAATCACCGTTTCTAACATCATTATATGTCATAATAGTAGCTCATCTCATAAAACTTTTCATGATCAAGTATCAAGTTATTCACATGTTAAAGCATAGACCATAAACTTTCTTGAAAACTAGCAAACTTCATTCTCAGTCATCAAAAAATTGCAATTCATCTTATTTTCAGGAAGGGTCTATGTCAGAGCTTTGATTTAGCAAATTCCAAATACTCAACTATCATTTAGTATTTCACAATTGCTAACACTCACGTGATATTTATGGGTCCAAAGTTTTAATCGAACACACAGAAAGATAGGGCCTGATGTCTACTACACAACCTTCTTCTTGTAGACGTTGTTGGGCCTCCAAGTGCAGAGGTTTGTAGGACAGTAGCAAATTTCCCTCACGTGGATTACCTAAGGTTTATTAATCCGTGGGAGGCGTAGGATGAAGATGGTCTCTCTCAAGCAACCCTGCAACCAAATAACAAAGAGTCTCTTGCGTCCCCAACACACCCAATACAATGGTAACTTGTATAGGTGCAGTAGTTCGGCGAAGAGATGGTGATACAAGTGCAATATGGATGGTAGATATAGGTTTTTGTAATCTGAAATTATAAAAACAGCAAGGTAACTAATGATAAAAGTGAGCGTAATCGGTATTGCAATGCTAGGAAACAAGGCCTAAGGTTCAGACTTTCACTAGTGCAAGTTCTCTCAACAATAATAACATAATTAGATCATATAACTATCCCTCAACATGCAACAAAGAGTCACTCCAAAGCCACTAATAGCTCGGAACAAACGAAGAGATTATGGTAGGGTACGAAACCACCTCAAAGTTATCCTTTTTGATCTATCTATTCAAGAGTCCGTAGTAAAATAACATGAACCTATTCTTTCCGTTCAATCTATCATAGAGTTCATACTAGAATAACATCTTAAGACACAAATCAACCAAAACCCTAATGTCACCTAGGTACTCCATTGTCACCTCAAGTATCCATGGGCATGATTATACGATATGCATCACACAATCTCAGATTCATCTATTCAACCAACACAAAGTACTTCAAAGAGTGCCCCAAAGATTCTACCGAAGAGTCAAGACAAAAATGTGTGCCAACCCCTATGCATAGATTCCCAAGGTCACGGAACCCGCAAGTTGATCACCAAAACATAAATCAAGTTGATCACGTGAATATCCCATTGTTACCACAGATCAGCAAGGCAAGACATACATCAAGTGGTCTCAAATCCTTAAAGACTCAATCCGATAACAAAACTTCGAAGGGAAAACTCAATCCATTACAAGAGAGTAGAGGGGGAGAAACATCATAAGATCCAACTATAATAGCAAAGCTCGCGATACATCAAGATCGTGCCATAGAGATAACACGAGAGAGAGAGATCAAACACATAGCTACTGGTACATAGCCTCAGCCCCGAGGGTGAACTACTCCCTCCTCGTCATCGGGATGATGAAGATGGCCACCGGTGAGGGATCCCCCCCTCCGGCAGGGTGCCGGAACAGGGTCCCTATTGGTTTTTGGTGGCTACAGAGCTTGCGGCAGCGGAACTCCCGATTTATTGTTGTCCTTGAAGGTTTTAGGGTATATGGACTTATATAGGTGAAAGAAGTCGGTCGGGGGACACTCGAGGGGCCCACGAGACAGGGGGCGCGCCCAGTGGGGGGGGGGGGCGCCCCCCACCCTCGGGGCCACCTCGAAGCTTCCTTGACTTCAACTCCAAGTCTCCTGGATCACATCTGTTCCAAAAATAACGCTCCAGAAGGTTTCATTCCGTTTGGACTCCGGTTGATATTCCTTTTCTTTGAAACACTGAAATAGGCAAGAAAACAACAATATGGGTTGGGCCTCCGGTTAATAGGTTAGTCCCAAAAATAATATAAAAGTGTATAATAAAGCCCATAATCATTCAAAACAGATAATATAATAGCATGAATGCTTCATAAATTATAGATACGTTGGAGACGTATGCTACATCTTGAGCTAGTGTTGGTTTTCCCCGAAGAGGAGAGGGTGATGCAGCAAGTGTAGCGTAAGTATTTTCCTCAGTTTTGAGAACCAAGGTATCAATCCAGTAGGAGGCTCCTCAAAAGTCCCACGCACCTACACAAACAAACTGAGAACTCGCAACAAACGCAATAAAGGGGTTGTCAATCCCTTCACGGCCACTTGCAAAAGTGAGATCTGATAGAGATAGTATGATAAGATAAATACATTTTTGGTATTTTATAATATAGATGCAAAAAGTAAAGATGCAAGTAAAAGTTGATTGAAAGCAAATATGATAAGAGATAGACCCGGGGGCCATAGGTTTCACTAGAGGCTTCTCTCAAAATAGCATAAGTATTACAGTGGGTGAACAAATTACTGTCGAGCAATTGATAGAAAAGCGCATAGTCATGAGATTATCTAGGCATGATCATGTATATAGGCATCACGTCCATAACAAGTAGACCGACTCCTGCCTGCATCTACTACTATTACTCCACACATCGACCGACTCCTGCCTGCATCTAGAGTATTAAGTTCATAAGAACAGAGTAACGCATTAAGCAAGATGACATGATGTAGAAGGATAAACTCATGCAATATGATATAAACCCCATCTTGTTATCCTCGATGGCAACAATACAATACGTGTCTTGCAACCCTTTCTGTCACTGGGTAAGAAAACCGCAAGATTGAACCCAAAGCTAAGCACTTCTCCCATGGAAAGAAAGATCAATCTAGTAGGCCAAACCAAACTGATAATTCGAAGAGACTTGCAAATATAACTCAATCATACATAAAAGAATTCAGAGAAGATTCAATTATTATCCATAGATAAATCTGATCATAAACCCACAATTCATCGGATCTCGACAAACACACCGCAAAAAGAGATTACATCGAATAGATCTCCACAAGAGAGGGGGAGAACATTGTATTGAGATCCAAAAAGAGAGAAGAAGCCATCTAGCTATAACTATGGACTCGTAGGTCTGTGGTAAACTACTCACAACTCATAGGAGGGGCAAGGATGTTGATGTAGAAGCCCTCCATGGTCGATTCCCCCTCCGGCAGAGTGTCGGCGAAGGCTCCAAGATGGGATCTCGCGGATACAGAAGGTTACGGTGGTGGAAATTGTGTTTCGTGGTGCTCCTAGATGTTTTCGGGGTAGGTAGGTATATATAGGAGGAAGAAGTCATCGGTGGCCGCCCGGGGGGGCCCACAAGACAGGGGGGCGCGCCCTACAGGGGGGGCAGCCCCCTATCTCGTGGGGTCCTCGTGAACTTCTTGACTTGCACTCCAAGCTCTCCGGATCTTGTTCGTTCCAAAAATCACGCTCCCGAAGGTTTCATCCCGTTTGGACTCCATTTCATATTCCTTTTCTTCGAAATACTGAATTAGGCAAAAAAATAGCAATATGGGCTGGGCCTCCGGTAGGTAGGTTAGTTCCAAAAATGATATAAATGTATAAAATAAAGCTGACAAACATAAAAAAGGGGTAATATAATAGCATGGAACAATAAAAAATTATAGATACGTTGGAGACGTATCAAGCATCCCCAAGCGTAATTCCTGCTCGTCCTCGAGTAGGTAAATGATAAAAAAAAGAATTTTTGATGTGGAATGCTACCTAGCATAATTCTCAATGTAATTTTCTTTATTGTGGCATGAATGTTCAGATCCAAATGATTCAAAATAAAAGTTCATATTGATAAAAGAAATAGTAACACTTCAAGCATACTAATCAAAGTAATCATGTCTTCTCAAAATAAAATGGCAAAAGAAAGTTCATCCCTACAAAATCATATAGTTAGGCTATGCTTCATTTTCATCACACAAAGATGTTCCCAACTTCTATACCCCCGATGACAAGCCAAGCAATTGTTTCATACTTAAATAATCTCAAACTTTTTCAACCTTCGCGCAATACATGAGCATGAGCCATGGATATAGCACTATGGGTGGAATAGAATATGATGATGGGGATTGTGTGGAGAAGACAAAAAGGAGAAAGTCTCACATTGACGAGGATAATCAACGGGCTATGGAGATGCCCATCAATTGATGTCCAC
The DNA here is from genome assembly GCF_002162155.2 of Triticum dicoccoides. NCBI lineage: Eukaryota > Viridiplantae > Streptophyta > Magnoliopsida > Poales > Poaceae > Triticum > Triticum dicoccoides. Next base: position 652,564,952 of record NC_041393.1, read on the forward strand.
ATGAGGAGTAGGGATTGCCATGCAACGGATGCACTAGAGCTATAAATGAATGCTCAACAAAAGAAAACTAGTGGGCGTGCATCCAACTTGCTTGCTCACGAAGACCTAGGGCATTTGAGGAAGCCCATCGTAGGAATATACAAGCCAAGTTCTATAATGAAAAATTCCCACTAGTTTGAAAAAGATAACTTATGAGACTCACTATATGAAAAACATGGTGCTACTTTGAAGCACAATATATGAGACTCACTTCATGAAGAACAAGGTGCTACTTTGAAGCACAAGTGTGGAAAAAGAGATAGTAGCATTGCCCTTTTTCGTTTTTTTCTTTTTCTTTTTTTTCTTTTTTTCTTTTTGGACTTTTTTTATTTTTGGCCTTTTTTTAGGTAATGCTCTAATAATGATGATCATCACACTTTTATTGATTACAACACATGAATTACAACTCGAAACTAGAACAAGATATGACTCTATATGAATGCCTCCGGCGGTGTACCGGGATAGTGCAATGAATCAAGAGTGACATGTATGAAAAACAATGCATGGTGGCTTTGCCACAAATACGATGTCAACTACATGATCATGCAATGGCAATATGACAAAAGTAATGTATGTCATGATGATGATAAACAGAACGGTGGAAAGTTGCATGGCAATATATCTCGGAATGGCTATGGAAATGCCATAATAGGTAGGTATGGTGGATGTTTTGAGGAAGATATAAGGAGGTTTATGTGTGATAGAGCGTATCGTATCACGGGTTTTGGATGCACCGGCGAAGTTAGCACCAACTCTCAAGGTGAGAAAGGGCAATGCACGGTACCGAAGAGGCTAGCAATGATGGAAAGGTAAAAGTGCGTATAATCCATGGACTCAACATTAGTCAAAAGAACTCATATACTTATTGCAAAAATTTAGAAGTCATCAAAAACCAAGTACTACGTGCATGCTCCTAGGGGGATAGATTGGTAGGAAAAGACCATCGCTCGTCCCCGACCGCCACTCATAAGGATGCACAAGCCAGGTACACTTCATGTTTCAAATTTGTTACATAACTTTAACCATACGTGCATGCTACGGGACTTTCTAACTACAACACAAGCATTCTTTAAATTCATAATCACCCAACTAGCATGACTTTAATATCACTACCTCCCTATCTCAAAACAATCATCAAGTATCAAGTTGATCATAGCATCCAATTCACGTCCTATGATAGTTTTTATTATACCCAACTAGGATGCTCATCATTCTAGGGCCAACTTTATGATAATAGGAAAAACCATGGTGGTCTAAAAGACTCTCAAAATAATATAAGTGAAGCATGAGAGACTAGCAATTTCTTCAAAATTAAGATACCACCGTGCTCTAAAAGATATAAGTGAAGCACTAGAGCAAAAACAATCAAGCTCAAAAGATATAAGTGAAGCACATAGAGTTTACTAGCAAATTCTAATCAAATAGGCTTCTCCCAACAGGTGTGTACAACAAGGATGATTGTGGCAAACTAAAAAGCAAAGACTAATATAATACACTACGCTCCAAGCAAAACACATATCATGTGGCGAATAAAAATATAGCGCCAAGTAAAGTTACCAATGAACGAAGACGAAAGAGGGGATGCCTTCCCGGGGCATCCCCAAGCTTAGGCTTTTGGCTATTCTTGAATATCTTGGGGTGCCTTGGGAATCCCCAAGCTTAGGCTCTTTCCACCCTTTACTCCATAGTCCATAAAAGCTTTACCCAAAACTTGAAAACTTCACAACACAAAACTCAACAGGAAATCTTATAAGCTCCGTTAGTGAAAGAAAACAAAACCGCCACATACGGTACTGCAATGAACTCATTCTTTATTTATTTTGGTGTTAAACCTACTGTATTACAACTTCCTTATGGTTTATTAACTAATTTATTAGCCATAGATGCATTGAAATAAGCAAACAACACACGAAAAACAGAATCTGTCAAAAACAGAACCGCCTGTAGCAATCTGTAATTAACGCAAATTTATGGAACTCTAAAAATACTACCAAAATAATAAGTACTGTACAATTTGTTTATTGATCAGAAGCAAAAAGAATCAATGGAAAATCACGTTTATGTGATTTATTGAATTGTTTCTCGTGAGCGCAAAGTTTCTGTTTTTCAGCAGAATCGAATCAACTATCATCATAGTTTATCCTATAGGTTCTACTTGGCACAAACACTAAACAAAAGATAAAAACACATCTAAACAGAAATTAGAAACAAAATTTAACACTAAACAGGAAGAAAAACAAAAAACACAAAGAAAATTGGGTTGCCTCCCAACTAGCGCTATCGTTTAACGCCCCTAGCTAGGCATAAAAGCGAAGATAGATCTAACGAGTGCCATCTTTGGCACTAGATTCATAAGTAGCACGCATGATAGATTCATAAGGTAATTTGACTTTCTTTCTTGGAAAGTGTTCCATGCCTTTCTTTAAGGGAAATTGGAATCTAATGTTCCCTTCCTTCATATCGATAATTGCACCAATCGTTCTAAGGAAAGGTCTACCAAGAATAATAGGGCAAGTCCGCAAGGTGCAAATTTAAAGAGCAATCTTCAAGATCATGGTAACCTAGAATATCACATAAAGTTTTCGAAATCGTGGAAACACTAGCACCCAAATCACGCAAAGCAAAACACTCGTAATCTTTAATTCTAATCTTTATAGTTGGTTCCCACTCATCATTAAGTTTTCCAGGTATAGGAATTTCCAAATTAAGTTTTTCATCATAAGATTGCATCAAGGCATCAACAATATGTTTGGTAAAAGCTTTGTTTTGACTATAAGCATCAGGAGAATTAACAACGGATTGCAACAAGGAAATACAACCTTTTAAAGAGCAATTATCATAGTCAAATTCCTTGAAATCCTAGATAGTAGGTTCAACATTATTAGAAGTAGAGGATTCTCCAATCTCACTTTTACCAAATTTAGCATTAAGATCTAAAGACTCCGAATTCTTGGGACGCCTTCTAGGCAAAGTTGATTCATCATCAGTCCCATAATCATCAAAAGTCATATTGCAAAACATAGATCTAATAGGAGACGCATCAATAACTTTAAGATCCTCATAATTATTTTCATGTAATTTTCCTGGTTTAGCGGCCATCTTATTGACTAAGGTGGCTTGCTTGTCAGAATTTTGGCTATAGCATTTTCAAGCCGGGTAATTTGAGCGTTAACACCACAGAATTCTTTATTCATATCATCAAGCTCTTTGTTCATAAACCCCAAAAAACTTTTTTTCCTTAAGCTCTTTTCTAAAGAATTATCATGCTCAAATTGCAAATTCATAAAGCTTCTAATATTTGATTCAATCTCATCCATCCTTCTGAGAAGGTGGCCAGGACCTTTAGGCAAAGCCATAAGGACAAATAGGTACACAAGCAAGCAGAAAAACGGCAAGCAAAAAGAGAGGAGGAGATTGGGAAAGAGAGGGCGAATAAAACGGCAAGGGTGAAGTGGGGGAGAGGAAAACGAGAGGCAAATGGCAAATAATGTAAATGCGAGGGAGATGGGTTTGTGATGGGTACTTGGTATGTCTTGACTTGAGCGAAGACCTCCCCGACAATGGTGCTAGAAATCCTTTTTGCTACGTCTTGAGCTAGCGTTGGTTTTCCCCGAAGAGGAGAGGGTGATGCAGCAAGTGTAGCGTCAGTATTTCCCTCAGTTTTGAGAACCAAGGTATCAATCCAGTAGGAGGCTCCTCAAAAGTCCCACGCACCTACAGAAACAAACTGAGAACTCGCAACCAACACAATAAAGGGGTTGTCAATCCCTTCACGGCCACTTGCGAAAGTGAGATCTGATAGAGATAGTATGATAAGATAAATATATTTTTGGTATTTTATAATATAGATGCAAAAAGTAAAGATGCAAGTAAAAGTAGATTGAAAGCAAATATGATAAGAGATAGACCCGGGGGCCATCGGTTTCACTAGAGGCTTCTCTCAAAATAACATAAGTATTACGGTGGGTGAACAAATTACTGTCGAGCAATTGATAGAAAAGTGCATAGTCATGAGATTATCTAGGCATGATCATGTATATAGGCATCACATCCATAACAAGTAGATTGACTCCTGCCTGCATCTACTACTATTACTCCACACATTGATCGACTCCTGCATGCATCTAGAGTATTAAGTTCATAAGAACAGAGTAACGCATTAAGCAAGATGACATGATGTAGAAGGATAAACTCATGCAATATGATATAAACCCCATCTTGTTATCCTCGATGGCAACAATACAATACGTGTCTTGCAACCCTTTCTGTCACTGGGTAAGAACACCGCAAGATTGAACCCAAAGCTAAGCACTTCTCCCATGGCAAGAAAGATGAATCTAGTAGTCCAAACCAAACTGATAATTCGAAGAGACTTGCAAAGATAACTCAATCATACATAAAAGAATTTAGAGAAGATTCAATTATTATCCATAGATAAATCTGATCATAAACCCACAATTCATCGGGTCTCGACAAACACACCGCAAAAAGAGATTACATCGAATAGATCTCCACAAGAGAGGGGGAGAACATATTGAGATCCAAAAAGAGAGAAGAAGCCATCTAGCTAATAACTATGGACCCGTAGGTCTGTGGTAAACTACTCACAACTCATAGGAGGGGCAAGGATGTTGATGTAGAAGCCCTCCGTGGTCGATTCCCCCTACGGCAGAGTGACGGCGAAGGCTCCAAGATGGGATCTCGCGGATACAGAAGGTTACGGTGGTGGAAATTGTGTTTCGTGGTGCTCCTGGATGTTTTCGGGGTATGTAGGTATATATAGGAGGAAGAAGTACGTCGGTAGCCGCCCGAGGGGCCCACGAGACAGGGGGGCGCTTTACAGGGGGGGAGATGCGGCCCCCTATCTCGTGGGGTCCTCGGGAACTTCTTGACTTGAACTCCAAGCTCTCCGGATCTTGTTCCTTCCAAAAATCACGCTCCCGAAGGTTTCATTCCGTTTGGATTCCCTTTGATATTCCTTTTCTTCGAAATTACTGAAATAGGCAAAAAAACAGCAATATGGGCTCGTCCTCCGGTTAGTAGGTTAGTCCCAAAAATGATATAAATGTATAAAATAAAGCCCATAAACATCAAAAAGGGGTAATATAATAGCATGGAACAATCAAATATTACAGATACCTTGGAGATGTATCAACGTATCAGCATCCCCAAGCTTAATTCCTGCTCGTCCTTGAGTAGGTAAATGCTAAAAGAAATAATTTATGAAGTGTGAATGCTAGCAGGTGCACAAGTTTGATCAATGATAATTTCAATCACCTTTTCTAGCATGTTTATATGTCATAACAGTAGTCCATCTCATAAAACTTCTCACGATCAAGTAATAAGCTATTCACATGTTAAAGCATAGACCATAAACTTTCCTGGAAACTAGCAAACTTCATTCTCAGCCATCAAACAATTGCAATTCATCTTATTTTCAGGAAGGGTCCATGTCAGAGCTTTGATTTAGCAAACTCCGCATACTCAACTATCATATAGTCTTCTACAATTGCTAACACTCACGCAGTACTTGTGGTTATGGAGTTTTAATTGGACACTAAGAAAGATAGGGGCTTATAGTGTTGCCTCCCAACGTATTCACCTTTGGGTGATGTCAACAATAATAGTTCATGCTAACTTACATCCAATAGGATATATATGTATCAGGATCTTTCCAACACGAGCTGCTTGCCAAAGGATAAAATGAAAAAGGGAAAGGTGAGGATCACCTTGACTCTTGCATAAAGTGAAAGACATGAAGTAAAAGATAGGCCCTTCGCAGAGGGAAGCAGAGGTTGTCATGCGCTTTTATGGTTTGATGCACAAAATCTTAATGCAAAAGAACGTCACTTTATATTGCCACTTGTATATGGACCTTTATTATGCAGTCGTTTCTTTTATTGCTTCCATAACAAGATTGTATAAAGCTTATTTTCTTCACACTAATAGATCATACATATTCAGAGAGCAATTTTTATTGCATGCACCGATGACAACTTACTTGAAGGATCTTACTCAATCCATAGGTAGGTATGGTGGACTCTCATGGAAAAAACTGGGTTTAAGGATATTTGGAAGCACAAGTAGTATCTCTACTTGGTGCAAGGAGTTTTGGCTAGCATGAGGGGGAAAGGAAAGCTCAACATGTTTGAATGATCCATGACAATATACTTTAACTAAGATGTGAGAAAACATAACCCATTATGTTTTCTTCCTTGTCTAACATGAATTCTTTAGCATGTCATACTTAATGAGTGCTCACAATTATAAAAGATGTCCAAGATAGTATATTTATATGTGAAATATCTCTTCCTTTGTGAAGTCATTACTCCCCATGGGATAAGCAAATGAAACATATATAATTTCAGATTTATGACATTCAACTCATTCAACCATTTACTCATAGGATATAAGTGAAGCACACGAGTAAATGACAAACTACTCCAAAAAGATATAAGTGAAGATCAATAATTAGTTAAATAATTATGTAACTATGTGAAGACTCTCTTTGATTTAAGAATTTCAAATCTTGGTATTTTATTCAAACAGCAATCAAAGCAAAATAAAATGGCATTGCAAGGATAGCACGACTCATGTGAAGAAGCAAAAACTTAGGCTCAACAGATACTAACCGATAATTGTTGAAGAATAAAGGTGGTATGCCTACCGGGGCATCCCCAAGCTTGAACTTTTGTGTCTCCTTAATTCCTCTCATACCATGGTTTCTCTATTTCTCAAAAACTTCATCCACATAAAACTCAACCAGAACTCGTGAGATAAGTTAGTATAAAACAATGCAAAACCTTATCATTTACTACTGTAACAAATCACTAAGATTATTATTCAACATTGCATACTAAATGTCTCTACATATTTAATACTCCTATCCTCAAATAGAATCATTAAACAAGCAAACATATGCAAACAATGCAAACATAACAGCAATCTGCCACAACAGCATAGTCTGTAAAGAATGCAAGATTCATCATACTTCCCTAACTTCAACAATTATGAGAAAAATACTAATCTATAGGAGATTTATCATATCTTATTATGCAAAAAGTTTTAACATTATATTATTCTCTGACATTTCTAGGGAACTTTTGCAACAGCGGTAAACTTTCTGTATACTAGCAAAATAAGCATGGTAAAGGCTATCCTTGACATTTTTATTGAAAATAGAGATGAAAAACATTATTATAAATAAAAGCAAGCAAATACTAAGAAAAGAAAATGACGCTCCAAGTAGAACACATATCATGTGGTAAATAAAAATATAGCTCCAAGTAAAGTTACCGATGAACAAAGACGAAAGAGGGGATGCCTTCTAGGGCATCCCCAAGGTTAGGCTCTTGGTTGTCCTTGAATATTACCTTGGGGTTCCTTGGGCATCCCCAAGCTTAGGCTCTTGCCACTCCTTATTCTATAGTCCATCGAATCTTCACCCAAAACTTGAAAACTTCACAACACAAAACTCAAAACAAAACTCGTAAGCTCCGTTAGTATAAGAAAAGTAAATCTCCACTTAGTTACTGTTTTTAACTCATCCTAAATTCATATTCATGTAATATCTACTGTATTCCAACTTCTCTAGGGTTCATACCCTCCGATACTACTCATAGAATTCATCAAAATAACCAAACAACACATAGAAAACAGAATCTGTCAAAAGCAGAACAATCTGTAGTAATCTGTATCATTAGAATACTTATGTAACTCAAAAAATTATGAAATAAATTGGTTGACCTGAGTAATTTGTCTATTAATCTTATGCAAAAACAATCAACCTAAAATCACTCTCCAGTAAAACATGGCAGCTAATCTCGTGTGTGCTAAAGATTCTGTTTTTTACAGCAAGGTCACAAAGTCTTAACCCAAGTCTTCCCAAAGGTTGTACTTGGCACAAAGACTAATTAAAACATAAAAACACATATAAACAGAGGCTAGATGAATTATTTATTACTAAAAAGTAACAAAAAGCAAGGAACAAAAATAACATTGGGTTGCCTGCCAACAAGCGCTGACGTTTAACGCCCCTATCTAGGCATGATGATTTCAATGATGCTCACATAAAAGATAAGAATTGAAACATAAGGAGAGCAGCATGAAGAATATTACTAGCACATTTAAGTCTAACACACTTCCTATGCATAGGGGTTTTGTGAGCAAACAACTTATGGGAACAATAATCAACTAGCATAGGAAGGTAAAACAAGCATAGCTTCAAAATTTTCAACACATAGAGAGGAAACTTGATATTATTGCAATTCCTACAAGCATATATTCCTCCCTCATAATAATTTTCAGTAGCATCATGAATGAATTCAACAATATAACCAGCACCTAAAGCATTCTTTTCATGATCTGCAAGCATAGGAAATTTATTGCTCTCCACACAAGCAAAATTCTTCTTATTCGGAATAGTGGGAGTATCATAGGAGACTTGAATAGTATAAATTGTTTCCAGATTAAAAGAGTAATGTTCATAAAAAGGGTAATCATAATCATGACAAGTTTTATAAATATAATCATCACTACTTTTTATAGCATAAGTTTCATCACAATAATCATCATAAGTAGCAACTTTGTTCTCATCATAATCGATTGAAACCTCTTCCAAGATAGTGGAATTATCACTAAATAAAGTTGACACTCTTCCAAATCCACTTTCATCAATATAATCATCATAGGTAAGAGGCATGCTATCATCATAACAACTTTGCATATCAAAACATGGGGGGCTAAAAATATCATCTTCATTAAACGTAGCAATCCCAAGCTTGGGACAAACATTAATTTCAAAAAAAATATTCTCAAATATGTCATCCTCATCAAACATAGCTTCCCCAAGATTGGGCCTTTTCATATCATAAGCATAGTCACTCTCATCATTAATAGTATGGATAGAACCAATAGTATAGCAATTATCAACATCACAATGAGTAGTAGGAGCAACGTCACACTACTAGGGAAAACCTTATACACAGAACTTCAGCAGTAGCGCGTGTTAAAATGAGGCGCTACTGGTACTTAGCAGTAGCACGTTGGCTCAAAGGGCGCTACTGTTATCTTCTTAGAAGTAGCGCGGCAGGAACAAAACTCGCTACTACTATAATTGCCACACCGTTCCCGACGTGCTAGGTATAGTAGTAGCGCCCTTCTAAAAACCGCTCTACTACTACGGATTTTAGCAGCAACGCGTTTTCTATCCCCATGCTACTGTTAAATCTATTTTCACCTAAGCCCCCGCGTGGGCTTCCCTCTCCTCTATGCTTCCTCCCCTAATTCCCCACTCTCTCTTATCCCCCTCGTCGCCTTCGCCGGATCCCCTGCCCTCGCCCATGCCGGAGGACCTGCCCTTGCTCTCCGCCAGAGTCTGCCCCTCGACGTCGTCGCGCGCCTGTGCCTCCTCCTCCTCGACCTTGACCTTGCTGGAGCCCCTGCCCTTGATCTCTGCCGCCGTCTCCCTCGACCCGCCTAGCCGCCGTCTCCCCCGACCCGCCTCGGTGCCGCCGTCTCCCCCGACCCCATCTCTCTCCCCGCCCTCTGTAAGCACTCTCCCCTTCCCTCTTCTGTGCTCTCTGTTAGTATGAACCCTAGCTATTTAGTGCTAGTTAGTATGAACCCTAGGTTATTTTTAGTGCTAGTTAGTTAATTACAATTAGTACTAACCCTATTTAATTAGGTAGTACGAACCTTAGTTAAAAAAATGGATACTTATATGGTAATTACAGCAGTAGTTCCTAGGTACTAATTAGTTATTAAGAACTAGGTACTAACTAGGTACTAGTTTATTTTTATTTTTATTAAGTTTATTTTCAGTAAGAACTAGTTGAATTAATAGAACTAGTCAATAAGAACTTGTTGACATTTTTTTAGTTAAAGCAATTTTTCCCGCATCGACGTGGATGATGCCTATCCCGCATCCTCGTCGTCGAGTCGGTGGAGGATGACACCTGCTTGACCAGATGAGCCATGTCCTGGACTGGGCTCCGCTGGGGTGATACTGGGAGGCGCTACCTACCGGGGGGCACATGTTGGTGAGGAGCCAGCCTGTCGTTGACCCGAACCTTCTTTGGTGGAGGTCGCGTGGGCCAGTGACTGTCCAGAGGCTCGAGGACCCGCGGAGGCGGTGCATCACCATGTCAGTGAGGAGGACGCGCATGTCCGTCGCTAATTGTTTGCGTTGGAGCATAGGTTCTCCAATACCTGGTAGGTTCTCCATGGATCTCATTGGAGCTATGATCCCGTGATGGTTCCTTCTCTGTGGGTGTCCACCGCCTGCGCCGATACCCGTCGTGAGCTAGGGTTTTAGTTGTATTAGTGATGTTATATGTATGATACTATTCAGGATGTATTAGTGATAATATTCGACGATGTACGGACGCATGAGATGATTTACTTTTTCTTATTGAATGCATGCTAATTTGAGTCCTATAAGATATTTTGAAATGTATATCTTGTATTGCTGAAATAGGATATATGCTTGCCCAAGTGGCATGTCATGTCTGCAGGTTACACCTCCGAGTGGCCTATGTTTTGCCAGAGTGTTGATTCATTTCCGTTCCGGCAAATTTTAGGCGCTCGATATGTCTTGTTTTAGCAAAGGTCATGCCGGATTTTTCCGTGGATTTTGGCATCACCTGTGCCGGAATATGTAGGAAATATTGAGTGCCCCGTATTTCTGTGTTGAGTATCCCGGTAGTTGTCTTTGATTGATTTTCAATTAATTTTTAACTATGAACATAGGAAATGTCTGACGACAAAAAGGATTTCGGTATTTTCTTGCAAAGACGAGCGTGGCCTGTGCGATAGAATATTCCTAGATGATGATAGGCGCTTTAACATCAAGCTGGACGAAAACTTCGCTGTGGATACAGTAAGTCATGACAACAAGTCTTTTTTCGTAATTAAGCATGACATCTGCTTCATTTGCTTCAACTTATAATTTTTTTTACTATTCTACTAGCGTATCCCCTTCCATGCAAGAGTTTTTGTATTGGATAAGATAGGTTTCAGTTCTATGACAACTACTATGGAGGTAAAGAGAGTTTATCTGAAGACCGAGCATGGTTATATTTTCCATGCAAAATTATACAACGAAGACGACTACACCTATTTTGGATGCAAAACATGGCGAGCACTATGCAAGACTTATGCATTTGAGCCTGATATGGTTATCTCCTTTGATATTCGTCCGGAAGATGATATTGAAGGTAATACCGACATCTGGGTTGATGTGCAAACGCCTCCAGTTCTACCAAAATGTGAGTTTCTCAACCATATTTAAGTCTTTGATATTGTTTATTCAAAAATAGTTGACAATTAATTTCTATTGGCAGCTTATTTCCAATCAAGCAAACATGTCGAACACTTGGTAGATAGGACCTACTACTGTCCTGGGGCTGAACTAAACTGCGAGGAGATAAGTCATTATGTTTCATGGCTTGAGGATCTTCATACTGTCAAGACAAATTATTTTTATGGACTTGCAAATCTTACTACTCAAAACGTGCGACCAGTAGTGTTCGTATTGAACTACGGTCACATGTATTTAGGAAAGATGGTAAGATTTTTACTATTTGTACTCAGTGCATCTTTTGCATAGATTATTTTTTAAGCTAAACTTCATTGCTAAGTATGTTACTATACGATGTTCTTCAACAGGGACTCCCGACTAATGTTGTGCCTCATTGGATCGAGACTAAAGGTCAGATGAGAATTGTTAGCTTACGACCAAGATATCCTATAATTCACTTTAGTGCATTCAGGATTTCTAATAGCGAGGAATGCTTAATAGTGAAAGGTTGGAGTAAAATTCTGAATGATCATAGAGAAGTACTAAGGGACAACAATCAGAAGCGCAGTCCACAATTAGGAGACTAGTTCATCTGCATGCTCCAACTTGATGAAGAACGAGTGCTACAGATGTTTTATGTTATTTTACCTAAGAGAGAGCAGCAGGAGTGATTAGCTAGTGTTGGTGGCAATGACTCTGATGATTTTTATTAGTTAGTGTTGCTGGTGATTAGATAGCTACCGCAGCTAGTGTTGGTGCTGATTAGCTGGCTAGAATGAGTTTGAAGATGATGATGTGCTACACTATGACTATGATGATTAAATAACTAAAGTTGATGTTATGCCTATGATGATGATTAAATAGCTTGCGCTGGCGGATTAGATTCAAGTGGAGGCAACATGTGGTGCACATCAAAAGTACTACTAGTCGAAACTAGATCAAGTTTGGTTTAGTAGTATACTTTTGACATGCACCACATATTGCCTCCACTTGAACCTAATCCACCTTCATTTGACACACTGTTATGGACATAATGATGTAAACCTCATAACTGGTATTGTACCAATATTTGTATGATGGCATATAAATACACTAAAAAAAGAATACTAGTAGCGATGGGGAGTAAACACGCTGCCACTAGCTAGATTAGCAGCAGCGTGGGAATGAACAAACGATGCAGCTATTTGTCCTAGCAGTAGCGCGTGCAGGCACGCGTTACTGCTAAGCAATAGCTGTAGCGCCTTATTAGTAGCGCGGCCTCCCGCGCTACTAGTGAGCACAAAACCCGTGCTACTTCTAGGGTTTTCCCTAGTAGTGTCATTTGGGAGGGATACCTTTTTACCCGTGCTTCTCCGTTTTTTCTTTTTCTTCCTCACATCATGTGTGGGTTCAACCCTCTTCTTTGAGCTCCTTATTGATGAGATTGGTTGAATAGAAGGCTCCTTCCTCGATACCTAATTCATCATAAGAAATAATAGGAGGATAATGGGAAGTCTCTTCCCTTTCATTTGTATTATCTTCATCTTCTATTTGTTTTCTTTTCTTTAGGTAATTGGCAATATAAGGATTTTCAATGCAATTCACCGCACAATACATGTAAATCTTCTCTAAATCAAAATCAAAGAGTTTCTTAAGGGCAAATTCTAGAAGATTCTTAGTTAAACATTTCATTTCTTCATAACCCAAAAGCAAACTAAGTTCATTATAATGTGCATGGGAAATCAAGTCATCACAATTTTTGGACACGATTCGATCATGAAACAATTTGCATTGGAGATTTAAATGACCATGTTCATTGCAAAGTTCACAAGTACGGCGGAGATATTTTAAATTTTCAGCACTCACATTTAGCCTTTGTTGCAAGCATTTAGTTTCCAAATGCTTATGCCTCTTGAAATATCTATCTTCCCTATCTGGTGTGTACTTGCAGACTCTATGCACTCCACAAAAGTTGACATGCTTATAAGAGACATTTTCATCATAGCTAGTGCAATCATCATTAGTACCATGGGTATTCAACGAGTTCATACTAATAACATTGCAATCATGCTCATCATTCAAAGATTTAGTGACAAACATTTTATAGATTTCTTCTAGCACTTGAGCACAATTTTCCTTTCCATCATTCTCACGAAAGATATTAAAAACATGAAGCGCATGAGACAAACTCAATTCCATTTTTTAGTTTTCTTTTATAGACTAAACTAGTTATAGAACAAGAAACTAAAAGATTCGGTTGCAAGATCTAAATATATACCTTCAAGCACTCACCTCCCCCGCAACGGCGCCAAAAAAGAGCTTGATGTCTACTACACAACCTTCTTCTTGTAGACGTTGTTGGGCCTCCAAGTGCAGAGGTTTGTAGGACAGTAGCAAATTTCCCTCAAGTGGACGACCTAAGGTTTATCAATCCGTGGGAGGCGTAGGATGAAGATGGTCTCTCTCAAGCAACCCTGCAACCAAATAACAAGAGTCTCTTGTTTCCCCAACACACCCAATACAATGGTAAATTGTATTGGTGCACTAGTTCGGTGAAGAGATGTTGATACAAGTGCAATATGGATGGTAGATATAGGTTTTTGTAATCCGAAATTATAAAAACAGCAAGGTAACTAATGATAGAAGTGAGCGTAATCAGTTTTTGCAATGCTAGGAAACAAGGCCTAAGGTTCATACTTTCACTAGTGCAAGTTGCCTCGACAATAATAACATAATTAGATCATATAAATATCCCTCAACATGCAATAAAGAGTCACTCCAAAGCCAGTAATAGCGGAGAACAAACGAAGAGATTATGGTAGGGTATGAAACCACCTCAAAGTTATCCTTTGTGATCTATCTATTCAAGAGTCTGTAGTAAAATAACATGAAGCTATTCTTTCCGTTCAATCTATCATAGAGTTTATACTAGAATAACACCTTAAGACACAAATCAACCAAAACCCTAATATCACCTAGATACTCCATTGTCACCTCAAGTATCCGTGGGCATGGTTATACGATATGCATCACACAATCTCAGATCCATCTATTCAACCAACACAAAGTACTTCAAAGAGTGCCCCAAAGTTTCTACCGAAGAGTCAAGATGAAAACACGTGCCAACTCCTATGCATAGATTCCCAAGGTCACGGAGCACGCAAGTTGATCACCAAAACATACATCAACTTGATCACATGAATATCCCATTGTCACCACAGATAAGCAAGGCAAGACATACATCAAGTGTTCTCAAATCCTTAAAGACTCAATCTGATTAGATAACTTCAAAGGGAAAACTCAATCCATTACAAGAGAGTAGAGGGGGAGAAACATCATAAGATCCAACTATAATAGCAAAGCTTGCGATACATCAACATCGTGCCATAGAGAGAACACGAGAGAGATAAAGAGATCAAACACATAGCTACTAGTACATACCCTCAGCCCCGAGGGTGAACTACTCCCTCTTCGTCATGCAGAGCGCCGGGATGATGAAGATGGCCACCGGTGAGGGACCCCCCCCCTCCGGCAGGGTGCTGGAACAGGTTCCCGATTGGTTTTTGGTGGCTACAGAGGCTTGCAGTGGCCGAACTCCCGATCTATTGTTGTCCTCGAAGGTTTTACGGTATATGGACTTATATAGGTGAAAGAAGTCGGTCGGGGGACGCTCGAGGGGCCCACGAGACAGGGGGGCGCGCCCAGTAGGGGGGTGCGCCGCCCACCCTCATGGCCACCTCGAAGCTTCCTTGACTTCAACTCCAAGTCTCCTGGATCACATCCATTCCAAAAATAATGCGGGGCGCGCCCAGTTGGGGGGTGCGCCGCCCACCCTCATGGCCACCTCGAAGCTTACTTGACTTCAACTCCAAGTCTCCTGGATCACATCCGTTCCAAAAATAATGCTCCCGAAGGTTTCATTCCGTTTGGACTCCGTTTGATATTCCTTTTCTTCGAAACACTGAAATAGGCAAGAAAACAACAATATGGGCTGGGCCTCCGGTTAATAGGTTAGTCCCAAAAATAATATAAAAGTGTATAATAAAGCCCATAATCATTCAAAATAGATAATATAATAGCATGAATGCTTCATAAATTATAGATACGTTGGAGACGTATCAGGGCCTTATAGCTCCGCCTCCCAACCTTTTACCTCAAGGGTAATGTCAACAATAATAATTTATGAACGCCTACATCCAATTGGATATATATATATATATATATATATATATATATATATATATATATATATATATATATATATATATATATATATATACGGATCATCCCAACACAAAGTGCTTGCCAAAATAAAAAAATAAAAAGGAAAGGTGTTGATCACCATGACTCTTGTACAAGGGTAGAAGATAAATAGTAAAAGATAGGCCCTTCGCAGAGGGAAGTAGAGGTTGTCATGCACTTTTATGGTTGGATGCACAAAATCTTAGTGCAAAAGAATGTCACTTTATATTGCCACTTGTATATGGACCTTTATTATGTAGTCCATCGCTTTTATTGCTTCCATAACAAGATCGTATATAGCTTATTTTCTTCACACTAATAAGTCATACATATTTAGAGAGAAATTTTTATTGCATGCACTGATGACAACTTACTTGAAGGATCTTACTCAATCCATAGGTAGGTATGGTGGACTCTCATGGCAAAACTGGTTTAAGGGATATTCGGAAGCACAAGTAGTATCTCTACTTAGTGCAAGGAATTTGGCTAGCATGAGGGAGAAGGCAAGCTCAACATGTTGGATGATCCAAGACAATATAACTTTTCAGATATAGGAAAACATAACCCATTACGTTGTCTTCCTTGTCGAACGTCAACCTTTTAGCATGTCATATTTTAATGAGTGCTCACAACTAAAAAAGATGTCCATGATAGTATATTTATATGTGAAATATCTCTTCCTTCAATATTCTTTCATAAATTGTTCAAGTGACCAATACAATGTTTGCTAACCTTAAATAAATTTACAACCACTTCTTATATGTGAAGTCATCACTCCCCATGGCATAAGCATATGAAACATAAATAATTTCAGATTTATGATATTCAACTCATTCAACCATTTACTCATAGGATATAAGTGAAGCACACGAGTAAATGACAAACTACTCCAAAAAGATATAAGTGAAGATCAATGAGTAGTCAAATAATTATTTAGCTATGTGAGGACTCTCTCACATTTAAGTGTTTCAGATCTAATGTATTTTATTCAAGCAGCAAGCAAAGAAAAACAGATTGACATTTCAAGGATAGCACAACTCATGTGACGAAGCAAAAACTTAGGTTCAACCGATACTAACAGATAATTGTTGAAGAAGAAAGGTGGGATGCCTACCGGGGCATCCCCAAGCTTAGATGCTTGAGACTTCTTAGAATATTATCTAGGGGTGCCTTGGGCATCTCCAAGCTTGAGCTTTTGTGTCTCCTTAATTCCTCTCATATCACGGTTTTCCTAAATCTCAAAAAACTTCATCCACACAAAACTTAACAAGAACTCATGAGATAAGTTAGTATAAACCAATGCAAAAACCTTATCATTTTATATTGTAAAAAATCACTAAAATTATTATTCAACATTGCATACTAAATTTCTCTGCATATTTAATCCTCCTATCCTTAAATAGAATCGTTAAACGAGCGAACATATGCAAACAATGCAAACATAACAGCAATCTTCCAAAACAGTATAGTCTCTAAAGAATGCAAGATTCATCATACTTACCTAACTCCAAAAATTATGAGAAAAATACTAAGCTGTAGAAGATTTATCGGAGCTCAATATTCAAAAACATTCAATATTATATCATTCTGTGACTTTTCTAGGGAATTTTTGCAACAGTGGTAAACTTTGTGTTTTGAAACAGCAACATGTATACTTGCAAAATAAGCATGGTAAAGGCTATCCTTGACATTTTTATTGAAAATATAAATGCAAAACATTATTTTAAATAAAAGAAAGCAAATAATAACAAATTAAAATGTCACTCCAAGCAAAACACATATCACGTGGCGAATAAAAATATAGCTCCAAGTAAAGTTACCGATGAACGAAGACGAAAGAGGGGGTGCCATCTGGGGCATCCCCAAGCTTAGGCTCTTGGTTGTCCTTGACTATTACCTTGGGTTGCCTTGAGAATCCCCAAGCTTAGACTCTTTCCACTCATTATTCCATAGTCCGTCGAATCTTTACCCAAAACTTGAAAACTTCACAACACAAAACTCAACACAAAACTCGTAAGCTCCGTTAGTATAAGAAAATAAATCACCACTTTAAGGTACTCTAATGAACTCATTCTTTATTTATATTGATGTTAAACCTACTGTATTTCAACTTCTCTATGGTTCATACCCTCCGATACTACTCATAGATTCATCAAAATAAGCAAACAACACAATGAAAACAGAATCTGTCAAAAACAGAACAGTCTATAGTAATCTTTGTCAAACCTATACTTCTGGAACTCCACAAATTCTGAAATAAATTGTTGGACCTGAGGAATTTATCTGTTAATCATCTTCAAAAATAATCATCCTAAAAGCACTCTCCAGTAAAAAATGGTAGCTAATCTTGTGAGCGCAAAGTTTCTGTTTTTTTACAGCAAGGTCACAAAGTCTTCACCCAAGTCTTCCCAAAGGTTGTACTTGGCACAAACACTAATTAAAACATAAAACCACATCTAACCAGAGGCTAGATGAATTATTTACTACTAAACAGGACCAAAGATCAAAGAACGAAATTAAAATTGGGTTGTCTCCCAACAAGTGATATCGTTTAACGCCCCTTACTAGGCATGAAGATTTCAATGATGCTCACATAAAAGATAAGAATTGAAACATAAAGAGAGCATCATGAAGAATATGACTAGCACATTTAAATCTAATCCACTTCCTATGTATAGGGATTTTGTGAGGAAACAACTTATGGGAACAATAATCAACTAGCATAGGAAGGCAAAACAAGCACATCTTTAAGATTTTCAACACATAGAGAGGAAACTTGAGATTATTGCAATTCCTACAAACATATATTCGTCCCTCATAATAATTTTCAGTAGCATCATGAATTAATTCAACAATATAACCTGCACATAAAGCATTCTTTTCATGATCTACTTGCATAGAAAATTTACTACTCTCCACATGAGCAAATTTCTTCTCATGAATAATAGTGGGAGCAAACTCAACAAAATAACTATCATGTGAGACATAATCCAATTGAAAACTAAAATCATGATGACAAGTTTCAGGGTTATCATTATTCTTTATATCATACAAGTCATCACAATAATCATCATAGATAGCAACTTTGTTCTCATAATCAATTGGAACCTCTTCCAAAATAGTGAATTAATCATTAAATAAAGTCATGACCTCTCCAAATCCACTTTCATCAATATAATCATCATAAATAGGAGGAATGCTTTCATCATAATAAATATTCTCATCAAAACTTTGGGGACAAAAAATATCATCTTCATCAAACATAGAATCCCCAAGTTTGTGGCTTTGCATATCATTAGAATCATGGGTATTCAAAGAATTCATACTAATAACATTGTAATCATGCTCATCATTCAAAGATTTAGTACCAAAAATTTTATAGATTTCTTCTTCTAATACTTGAGCACAATTTTCCTTTCCATCATTTTCACGGAAGATATTAAAAAGATGAAGCGTATGAGACAAACTCAATTCCATTTTTTTGTAATTTTCTTTTATAGACTAAACTAGTGATAAAACAAGAAACAAAAAGATTTGATTGCAAGATCTAGAGATATACCTTCAAGCACTCACCTCCCCGGCAACTGCGTCAGAAAAGAGCTTGATGTCTACTACACAACCTTCTTCTTGTAGACGTTGTTGGACCTCCAAGTGCAGAGGTTTGTAGGACAGTAGCAAATTTCCCTCAAGTGATTGACCTAAGGTTTATGAATCCATGGGAGGCGTAGGATGAAGATGGTCTCTCTCAAACAACCCTGCAACAAAATAACAAAGAGTCTCTTGTGTCCCCCAACACACCCAATGCAATGGTGAATTGCATAGGTGCACTAGTTCGGCGAAGAGATGGTGATACAAGTGCAATATGGATGGTAGATAAAGGTATTTGTAATCTGAAATTATAAAACAGCAAGGTAACAAATGGTAAAAGTGAGCGTAAAGGGTATTGCAATGGTAGGAAACAAGGAATAAGGTTCATACTTTCACTAGTGCAAGTTGTCTCAACAATAATAACATAATTGGATCACATAACTATCCCTCAATATGCAACAAAGAGTCACTCCAAAGCCACTAATAGCGGAGAACAAACGAAGAGATTATGGTAGGGTACGAAACCACCTCAGAGTTATTCCTTCTGATCTATCTATTCAAGAGTCCATAGTAAAATGACATGAAGCTATTCTTTCCGTTCGATCTATCATAGAGTTCGTACTTGTATAACACCTTAAGACACAAATCAACCAAAACTCTAATGTCACCTAGATACTCCATTGTCACCTCAAGTATCTGTGGGCATGATTATACGATATGCATCACAGAATCTCAGATTCATCTATTCAACCAACACAAAGTACTTCAAAGAGTGCCCCAAAGTTTCTACCGGAGAGTTAAGACGAAAACTTGTGCCAACCCCTATGCATAGATTCCCAAGGTCACGGAACCCGCAAGTTGATCACCAAAACATACATCAAGTTGATAACGTGAATATCCCATTGTCACCATAGATAAGCACGGCAAGACATACATCAAGTGTTCTCAAATCCTTAAAGACTCAATCTAATAAGATAACTTCAAAGGGAAAACTCAATCCATTACAAGAGAGTAGAGGGGGAGGAACATCATAAGATCCAACTATAATAGCGAAGCTTGCGATACATCAAGATCGTGCCAAAGTAAGAAGACGAGAGAGAGTGAACTACTCCCTCCTTGTCATACCCATAGCTACTGGTACATACACTCAGCCATGAGGGTGAACTACTCCCTCCTTGTCATAGAGAGCGCCGGGATGATGAAGATGGCCACCGGTGAGGGATCCCTCCTCCGGCAGGGTGCCGAAACAGGGTCCCAATTGGTTTTTTGTGGCTACAGAGGCTTGCGGCGGCAGAACTCCTGATCTATCTTGATCCTCAATGTTTTTAGGGTATATGGATATATATAGGCGAAAGAAGTCGGTTAGGGGAGCCTCGAGGGACCCACGAGGGGCGGGCTGATACGTCTCCATCGTATCTATAATTTTTGATTGTTTCATTCCAATATTATTCAACTTTCATATACTTTTGGCAACTTTTTATACTACTTTTGGGACTAACATATTGATCAAGTGCCCTGTGCCAGTTCCTGTCTGTTGCATGTTTTATGTTTCGCAGAAACCCCATATCAAACGGAGTCCAAATGGGATAAAAACGAACGGAGAATTATTTTGGAATATTTGTGAATTTTGGAAGTAAAATCAACGCGAGACGGTGCCCGAGGGGGCCAGGAGATAGGGGGCGCGCCCTAGGGAGGCAGGCATGCCCTGGACTCTCCAGGGGCCCCCGTAAGGCGGTTGCCGCTCTTCTTTTGCCGGAAGAAAGCTAATTTTATGAGAAAGAATTGGGTGAGAGATTCACCCCAAACGGAGTTACGGATCTCCGAATATAAAAGAAACAGGGAAGGTGCAGAATCTGAGAACGCAGAAACAGAGAGAGATAGAGAGATAGATCCAATCGGAGGGGCTCTCGCCCCTCCCATGCCATGGGAGCCAAGGACCATAGGGGAAACCCTTCTCCCGTCTAGGGAGAAGTTCAAGGAAGAAGAAGAAGAAGGGGGGCTCTGTCCCCTTGCTCCCAGTGGCGCCGGAACGCCGCCGGGGGCCATCATCATCACCGCGATCTACACCAACACCTCTGGTGTCTTCACCAACATCTCCATCACCTTCCCCCATCTATATTCAGCGGTCCACTCTCCCGCATACCGCTGTACCCTCTACTTGAACATGGTGCTTTATGCTTCATATTATTATCCAACGATGTGTTGCCATCCTATGCTGTCTGAGTAGATTTTCGTTGTCCTATCGGTGATTGATGAATTTCTATGATTGGTTTCAGTTGCATGTTTTATTATTGGTGCTGTCCTATAGTGCTTTCTGTGTTGCGCAAGCATGAGGGATCCCCGCTGTAGGGTTTGCAATATGTTCATGATTTGCTTATGGTGGGTTGCGTGAGTGACAGAAGCACAAACCCGAGTAAGTAGGTTGTTTGTGTATGGGTTAAAGGGGACTTGATACTTTAATGTTATGGTTGGGTTTTACCTTAATGATCTTTAGTAATTGCGGATGCTTGCTAGAGTTCCAATCATAAGTGCCTCTCCCTCAAAATAGAATTGCAATAGGGATTACCGGTCTAGTAACATAGTCAATTGCTTAGGGACAATTCCACAACTCCTACCACCACTTTTCCACACTCGCTATATTTACTTTTTTACTAATGGCGCACCACTGGTGCGCCATTAGTATACCAGATACTAATGGCGTACATGTAGTGCGCCATTAGTATGCCTAGAGGTGCACCATTACTATCTCACTTAGTAATGGCGCACCACATAGGAGTGCGCCATTAGTAAAAAAATCAATTTTGTTTTCAATTTTTTTCTTAATCTCGGGTCACTATGGCTTAATCTTGGGTCAATATGCTTAATCTCAGGTCAAATCACACTCCGTGGTCAAACTTCCCAAAAGGTCACCCATCCTCACACTACTCCAGCCCAAGCACGCTTAACTTCAGAGTTCTATCCAACCCCAGCACCAGCTCACTTCACAGGCACTTGTTGATATATCTAGCATATCAATCCTATTAAGCCTTGTTGATGTTTAGGACTTTGTTCATGTTCATGAGTGTGATGAAATTTTGAAAAATTATTTCAAACTTCCGTTCATATTACGTATCATAATTTGAAAAAAAAAATCAAAACTATTTTTTTCTGTTACTAGTGGCGCACATAGCAAACGGTGCGCCACTAGTAAGTTTGAAATTTTTCGAATTTTTTTGCCTCTAGATCTTAAAAGCCCCGTAACTTTTTTTATGTTAGGTTTTTGAGGATTTTGAAAATGTTTAACGGGGTTCCCCCGGTTAAATTTGGATGTAACTTTTCGAGGAGATGATTTTTCATATCAAAAACTTTTTCATCCGAGTTAGTATGCAAAAGTTATGCCCATTTTACAAATTCCCGAGAGATTTTGCAAATAAAGTCGAAATTCATATTTGCAAATTTTCCCAACAACTAGACCACATATCACATGGGAAACTTATTTTCTTTTATTTTTTGAAATTTCCATCATTTTCTTTTTTTTTTAAACTGAAAAGGCGGTCCACACGGGGGTGCATTCGGGGTAATTTTGGGTGAAAATTAGTAATGGCGCACCGTGGGTGTGGTGCGCCATTACTAGTTATTACTAGTTTAAGTAGTAATGGCGCACCACACCCACAGTGCGCCATTACTAACTTTGGAAAAAAATAAAGAAAATAAAAAAATAAAAAAAATTGTTAGTAATGGCGCACCACACCCACGGTGCGCCATTACTAACTTTGTACTAACTTTGAAAAAAAATAAAAAAAAATGTCAGTAGTGGCCCATTGAGTGTGTGGTGAGCCATTACTAGTTAAATTAGTAATGGCGCACTATCCCCTGGTGCGCCATACTAGTTTTGTAAAAAATATTACTAATGGCGCATCGTGTATGTGGTGCGCCATTAGTATTTCAAGTTTAATGGCGCACCTACATGTGGTGCGCCATTGCTATATACTAATGGCGCACCACACATGTGGTGCGCCATTGCTATATACTAATGGTGCACCACACATGTGGTGCGCCATTAGTGTCCATTTCATCTATAGCCGTTTTCCTAGTAGTGCCACCTTCTAATGAGAGTAACTCTTCAACTCATACATTGTTTAATTTCCCTTCGTGCTTACCGAAGGATGATTGTTATGATCCTGTTGATTCTCTTGAATTACCCCTTTTTGATGATGCTTGCTATGCTTGTGGCCAAGTTGCCAATATGAATTATTCTTATGGAGATGAACTTGCTATAGTTCCTTATGTTAAACATGAAATTGTTGCTATTGCACCCACGCATGATAGTTCTATTATATTTTTGAATTCTCCCAACTACACTATATCGGAGAAGTTTGTGCATACTAAGGATTATATTAATGGGTTTCCTTTTATCGTTGCACATCATGATTTTGATAGATATAATATGCATGTGCTTGCGGCTCCTACTTGCAATTATTATGAGCGAGGAACTACATCTCCGCCTCTTTATGTTTCCAACACGATAGAATTGCAAGAAACTGCTTATACTATGCATTGACCTTTACTTGGTGTGCATGAATTGTTCTTTTATGACATGCCGATGCATAGGAAGAGAGTTATACTTCATTGTTGCATGATATATGTTACTTTGTGCTCACTACTAAATTACAAATCATTGTTAATTAAAATTGGCTTTGATATACCTTGGGATCCGGGTGGATCCATTACTTGAGCACTATATGCCTAGCTTAATGGCTATAAAGAAAGCGCTGCCAGGGAGACAACCCGGAAGTTTTAGAGAGTCATTTATTTCTGTTGAGTGCTTTTATATAGTCTAAAAAAAGAGGGGAGCCTAAAAACGTTTCAAAAAGGAAAGTGAAAGTGAGAAAGACAAGCATTGTTGAAGTGGGAGCTAGCCTTGAACTTTGTTCATGGTCACAGAAACTTTGTGAATCTTGATTACAGAAACTTTTCATCAAAAATAATTATCGCCTTGTATAATTCCATTGTATTATAAAAATAATGTGCCAAGGTTTTCCTTTAGGATGTTTACAATGCTTGTTGGTTTGTACGATGCAGGACAGAAACTTTGGCTGTAGTGCGCGATTTTACATTTTTAACCAGAATGCCAAACGGTTCTGATTCTTTTTGCACTGTCTTTCTATACAAATTGTTTATTTTTCCTAATTTGGTAGAATATTTGGGGTACCAGAAGTATGGTTAATGTTCAGATTTCTACAGACTGTTCTGTTTTTGACAGATTCTGTTTTTGATGGATAGTTTGCTTGTTTTGATGAATCTATCAATTTATATCAGTGGATTGAAGCCATGAAAAAGTTATATTACAGTAGACAAAATTCAAAAACAAAATATGAATTGGTTTGCAACAGTATCTAGAGTAGTGATTTGCTTTATTATACTAACGGATCTTACCGAGTTTTCTGTTGAAGTTTTGTGTGGATGAAGTGTCTAATCGAGGATGTCTCGATATGAGGAAAAGGAAGATAGGCAAGAGCTCAAGCTTGGGGATGCCCGAGGCACCCCAAGTAAATATTCAAGGAGACTCAAGCGTCTAAGCTTGGGGATGCCCCGGAAGGCATCCCCTCTTTCTTCAACAAGTATCTTTATGTTTTCGTATTCGTTTCTTTCATGCGATATGTGCAAGTCTTGGAGCGTCTTTTGCATTTAGTTTTCACTTTTATTTTATGCACCATGCTGGTATGAGATAGTCCTTGGTTGATTTATAGAATGCTCATTGCACTTCACTTAAATCTTTTGAGTATGGCTTTATAGAATGCTTCATGTGCTTCACTTATATCATTCGAAGTCTGGATTGCATGTTTCTCTTCACATAGAAAACCGCCATTTGTAGAATGCTCTTTTGCTTCACTTATAAATGTTAGAGCGTGGGCATATATTTTGTAGAAAGAATTAAATTCTCTTGCTTCACTTGTATCAATTTAGAGAGATGACAGGAATTGGTCAATCACATGATTAGTCATAAAATCCTACATAAACTTGTGGATCACTGAATATGATATGTTTGATTCCTTGCAATAGTTTTGCGATATAGAGGTGATAATATGTGGGAGGTACTAGTAGATGGTTTTGTTTAGTAAGGATGTTGGTGTTAAGGTTTGTGATTCCCGAAGCATGCACGTATGGTCTACTAACTATGTAACCAAATTGGCGTGCATTGTATTCTGATTGTTTATCTTTGCGTGAAGGTCGGGGGCGCGCGATGGTTAACTCCTACCAACCTCCCCCCTAGGAGTAGTACTTTGTTTCTAGGGCTAATAAAATTTTGCAATAAGTATGTGAGTTCTTTATGACTAATGTTGACTCCATGGATTATATGCACTCTCACCCTTCCATCATTGCTAGCCTCTTCGGTACCGTGCATTGCCCTTTTTCACCTCGAGAGTTGGTGCAAACTTCGCCGGTGCATCCAAACCCCGTGATATGATACACTCTATCACACATAAGCCTCCTTATATCTTCCTCAAAACATCCACCATACCTACCTATCTTGGCATTTCCATAGCCATTCCGAGATATACTGCCATGCAACTTCCATCATCATAATATACATGACTTGAGCATTCATTGTCATATTGCTTTGCATGATCATAAGATAGCTAGCATGATGTTTTCATGGCTTGTCCGTTTTTTAATGTCATTGCTACGCTAGATCATTGCACATCCCGGTACACCGCCGGAAGCATTCATATAGAGTCATATATTTGTTCTAGTATCGAGTTGTAATATTGAGTTGTAAGTAAATAAAAGTGTGATGATCATCATTATAGAGCATTGCCCTATGAAAAAAAAGAAAAAAAGAGAGGCCAAAGAAGCCTAAATAAAAAAAGGGGGCCAAAGAAGCCCACCCAAAAAAAGAAAAAAAGAAGAAAAGGAAAGGGGTAATGTTACTATCCTTTTTCCACACTTGTGCTTCAAAGTAGCACCATGTTCTTCATATAGAGAGTCTCCTATATTGTCACTTTCATATACTAATGGGAATTCTCATTATAAAACTTGGCTTGTATATTCTAATGATCGGCTTCCTCAAATGCCCTAGGTCTTCATGAGCAAGGAAGTTAGATGCACACCCACTTAGTTTTCAGTTTGAGCTTTCATACACTTATAGCTCTAGTGCATCCGTTGCATGGGAATCCCTACTCCTCGCATTGACATCAATCGATGGGCATCTCCATAGCCCGTTGGTTAGCCGCGTCGATGTGAGACTTTCTCCCTTTTTATTTTCTCCACATAACCTCCATCATCATATTCTATTCCACCCATAGTGCTATATCCAAGGCTCACGCTCATGTATTGCGTGAAGGTTGAAAAAGTTTGAGAATACTAAAGTATGAAACAATTGCTTGGCTGACACCGGGATAGGCATGAGGGGTACCTTGTGTTAAGAAAAGGGAGCATACAAGAATATATGATTTTGTAGGGATAACGTTCTGGAAGCATTGATATTTTGAAAGACATGATTGTTCGTTGAGATGCCCTAAGTATTATTGTTTTTATGTCAAATTATAGACTATTGCATTGAATCACTCGTGTCTTAATATTCATGCCATGATTTGATATATGATCAAGATTATGCTAGGTAGCAATCCACATCAATTTTTTTTATCATTTACCTACTCGAGGACGAGCAGGAATTAAGCTTGGGGATGCTGATACATCTCCATCGTATCTATACTTTTTCATTGGACTATGCTAATATGATTCAACTTTCATATACTTTTGGCAACTTTTTATACTATTTTTGGGACTAACATATTGATCCAATGCCCAGTGCCAGTTCCTATCTATTGCATGTTTTATGTTTCGCAGAAACCCCATATCAAACGGATTCCAAACGGGATAAAAACAGACAGAGAATTATTTTGGAATATTTGTGATTTTTGGGAAGTAAAATCAACGCGAGACGGTGCCCGAGGGGGCCAGGAGATAGGGGCGCGCCCTAGGGAGGCAGGCGCGCCCTGGACTCTCCTGGGCCCCCCGCAAGGCGGTTGACACTCTTCTTTTGCTACAAGAAAGCTAATTTTATGAGAAAGATCTGGGCGAAAGATTCACCCCAATCGGAGTTACGGATCTCCGAATATAAAAGAAAGGTGAAGGGACAGAATCTGAGAACGCAGAATCAGAGAGAGAGACAGAGAGATAGATCCAATCTCGCAGGGGCTCTCGCCCCTCCCAAGCCAGAGGGGAAACCCTTCTCCCGTCTAGGGAGAAGGTCAAGTAAGAAGAAGAAGAAGGGGGCTCTCTCCCCCTTGCTTCCGGTGGCGGCGAAACGCCGCCGGGGGCCATCATCATCACCGCGATCTACACCAACACCTCCGGTGTCTACACCAACATCTCCATCACCTTCCCCCAGCTATATTCAGCGGTCCACTCTCCCGCATCCCGCTGTACCCTCTACTTGAACATGGTGCTTTATGCTTCATATTATTATCCAATGATGTGTTGCCATCCTATGATGTCTGAGTAGATTTTTGTTGTCCTATCGGTGATTGATGAATTGCGATGATTGGTTTGAGTTGCATGTTTTATTATTGGTGTTGTCCTATAGTGCTCTCCATGTCGCGCAAGCGTGAGGGATCCCCGCTGTAGGGTTTGTAATATGTTCATGATCTGCTTATGGTGGGTGGTGTGAGTGACATAAGCACAGACCTGACTAAGTAGGTTGTTTGCATATGGGATAAAGGGGAGTTGATACTTTAATGTTATGGTTGGGTTTTACCTTAATGATCTTTAG
Source organism: Triticum dicoccoides (assembly GCF_002162155.2). NCBI lineage: Eukaryota > Viridiplantae > Streptophyta > Magnoliopsida > Poales > Poaceae > Triticum > Triticum dicoccoides. The sequence goes on from NC_041393.1 coordinate 652,592,854, forward strand.
TAGTTGCGTATGCTTGCTAGAGTTCCAATCATAAGTGCATATGATCCAAGAAGAGAAAGTATGTTAGCTTATGCCTCTCCCTCAAATAGAATTTTAATAGTGATTACCGGTCTAGTAACATAATCAATTGCTTAGGGACAATTCCACAACTCCTACCACCACTTTTCCACACTCGCTATATTTACTTTATTGCTTCTCTATCTAAACAGCCCCTAGTTTATATTTACGCGTTCTTTATTATCTTGCAAACCTATCCTATCACACCTACAAAGTACTTCTAGTTTCATACTTGTTCTAGGTAAAGCGAACACTAAGCATGCATAGAGTCGTATCAGTGGCAGATAGGACTTGAGAGAATATTTGTTCAACCTTTAGCTCCTCGTTGGGTTCGACACTCTTACTTATCGAAAGAGGCTACAATTATCCCCTACACCTATGGTTTATCAGGGGCGCGCCTAGAGGGGGGGCGCCCCCTGCCTCGTGGCTACCTCGAAGTTTCCCTTAAGTGCACTCCAAGTCCCCTAGATTGCTTCCGTCCCAACAATACTTTCCTGAAGGTTTCCTTTCGTTTGGACTCCGTTTGATATTCCTTTTATTCAAACCACTGAAATAAGAAAGAAAACAACAATATGGGTTGGGCCTCCGGTTAATAGGTTAGTCCGAAAAATAATATAAACGTGCTTAGTAAAGCCCATAAACATCCAAAACAGATAATATAATAGCATGAATGCTTCATAAATTATAGATACGTTGGAGACGTATCAATAAACAGGAAACATAGTTGAATGTACAGATATTGTATGAGAAACAGATGGAATAGATAGTGTTGAAAAAAGAAGGCATGAACTGGTTAACATGTATATTGTTTAACTAAAATGGATAATGACATAATTTCACATATATGATGTCTATCTAAACTGGATATATATCATAACACATCATAATTCAAAGATATGATGAATAACTTAACATGATCGCATGACATAATTCACCTACATGTTATCTAAGTAATCAGGATCGCATGATTTAATTCACATATGTGATTTATATGCTAAACAGAGGGCATTCGATATGATGTCTGAACTAAGAACATGGTGTTGAATATTGTGTATATGATGTCTAAACTATGAAATACAAGACACCATATGCAATAATGAGCAGTATAACCATGCCAAGTTAGAGCATACACCTTGGTGGGGGAATAGGACTGGTCATCTATCTATGAATCCATATCTGAGGAGCTATCGGGACCCACCAAGAGATCTGCTTCGACAGGTAGCACTGTCTGCTCTGAAGGCCTTGTTTTCACTCCAGATTTTTCCATCTCCCACCCAAATGGCTGATTCACAAGAAGATTAGTTTAATGTATAAACATTATCAACAAATGGAAACGTAATGAAGAAATGGATGGGCAAGATATCATTCAAATATATGATGTCTGGTTAAACAGGATGGCATTGCACATTTCACATATATTATGGCTGGCTAAAAGACATGAGACTGCATAATTCCCATATATGATATAGAAACTAAACATGTGGCATTACAGAACATGTCTAAACTAAGAATATGACATATATGATGTCAATAGTAGGCACTGCAAGGCAACATATGCATGATATGACTAACATCATCATGCCAAGGTAGAGCAAACACCTTGGGGGGTAAATAGGAGTGGTCAGCTGCGTCTGAATCCGCCTCAGAACAGATATCTTCCTCTGGATTACAATCTGGAGAGGGGGCAGGAGGGTTTTTGCCATAAAACCCACCATGTAGCGTTGTCTGTATGGCATTGTATTGCCACACAAAACTCTTCCTTTTTTATGTACATGTTCAGCATGACTGCGTACAATATCTGACATGCATATGAAAAAATATGGTGAGATTATGTAAGGAGAGCATGCAGAAATTTAGAGTGATGGTAACAACAAGTGGATGGATCCAAAAATAATGACAGTAGGCTGATATTGCTTTAATTTAATAAAAAGACAGATGATGATTGCTTTACTATTTGTTTCCCACCCCAGACGAATAACATAGGCATATCCTAGGTGAACCAGATATTAGACAGAGGTACTATTCATTGCTGCCTCGATATGTGCCCCACAACTAATTTAGAACTCAAGTTTGAACATTAATTTGGACCTGTCATGGAGTCTGAGAGGTGAACAGGACGATAAAGTAGAAGGTAATTTTAAGCAATGCATAACATAAGCAGAAACAAAAGAGTGCGACCTCTCTTGTGGACCCGTGTACTCCTCAAGTTCATCTACTGAGTCGATGATGGTGATGACGTCGCGATGGGTGCCAGCGGCAGGGAAGGAGATCGGAGGTGGTGAAAGACGGTCAAGAGTCGTGATGTCTGGTTTGGTGAATGCTTCTATCGATGGAGCAGCTCAGGTGAGCTGGACGACGTCATGGCAGGAGCAGGACAAACCATACAAAGTTCCCTTCAACACCTACCTGTAACTGAAGTAATTCTATAAGGGCTTATTTGGCTTCCATGATTCTAAAAACACAGGGATAGGAAAAAAACCGGAATAGGATAGGAATGCACATGGTAAATAGAGCATTTGTAGACACATGATTTCTGTCAACTTGGGTGTTTGGTTTACAACAATTGGAAGAGCAGAGGAATGCAAAGAAACATGGCGAAAATAAAGTGAAACCATATGAAAGTATGTACAGTTAGAAGGTTATTCTACCACTAATGCACTTGGTCTTGTTTTCATGCATAGGGTTTTGAAAAGTAGGTCCAGGTGGATGTTTTGCTCCATTACTTTCAACAAAATGCATGAATAATTGAATATTAGAGTGCCATAGGAAAATTCCCTATTGCTATATTTTTCCATTGAACCAAAATAGCCCTAGTGGATCGAATGAATGTAGAGTAATAAGTGATGCAACAAGTGTACAACCTCTTTGCCGTAGCCGTGTCGACCTCAGCATCATTGGGTTGGTCGCTGAAGAAGTTGAGGCAGATGTGGCTGTCGGAGGTGTGGAGGAAGATCTGAGGAATCTGTAGATGGCGTCCAGGGCACTGCTCTGTTGTGATGGATCATTCTGTTGTTGGAGCAGCTTCGGTGAGCCGTAAGACGTCAAGGCTGAAGCAGTACACGATAGACATCGTTAATCTCAAGTGGGGTTCTAATAGCATCTCCAATAGATGATGTAAAATAGATGTAAAATTTACATCACCAAAAACCACCTCACTACAACATATGAGGTAAAAATTGTTTACTCTGAACTTAACTATCGAAACTGAAATTTACTATGGAATCTGAATGTTACTATCGAAACTGAACGCAATGGTAGCAGAGAGGCACTTGACATGTAGTTTAGGGAGGGCCTGTAGTTCATCTTCAACCCACACCCCCCTGAGCCACCAGCCACCACCGGCCGAACCGCCGGCCCCTGCGCCGCCTCGCCGCCCCGAGACAACTCCCCAATGCCGGTTCGCCGCCGCCCCACTGCCCCGGCCAGCCCACTAGGCCCCCTCCCCATCCCCCCTCCCTGCTGCAGGTGGTTCTTCCTTAACTCAGGCAAGCCCCCCCACCCCCTGAAAATCGACTGACCCAAAAGTCGATTCAGTCGACTAAAGTGTAGCTAAATTAGAGCAAAGCAGCAGCACGAGCAAGGGGGAGAGTAGTAGCAGCAACGCGAGAGAGAGAGAACCGAAGCAGCAGCAGCAGCGCGAGTGAGAGCCAGAGCAGCAGCAGCTAGGCGAGCGAGCGAGCGAGAGCCGGAGCAGCAGCAGAAGCGCGAGCGAGAGCAGGAGCAGCAGCAACAGATCTGGCTGGTATGGATGCTGCTGCTGAAGGGGCCTCGCACTGGGGGAGAGCCGTCGTGGAGATGCCACCCACGACGCCGGCTTCAAGGTAGCCGCTCCATGGGGGTGCGGTATGGAGCACCATCGGCTCCGAGAGGTTGAGTTAGGGAGAAGATGTGATGCGATGAGTGTACAACCTCTTTGGTGGCGCCGATTAGGCCCCGGCTTCTTCTGAGGAGTCGGTGAGGATGCTCCGGTTCTGGTGGAGCAGGTTAAGGCGGCGCTGTTGGGATGGAGCAGCCGCGATAGACGAGGCGATCGTTGGAGCAGCTCCTTGGAGGTGGAGGACGGGGCAGCTGAACTGGCGGGATTACGATATGAACGACGGATCCTCATACGGGGAGGTGGGCGAGGGACATCGAGTTGTTGCAGTGGACGACGTTGTTGGGGAAGAGGCTCCGGATGGGCAGTGGTGAGGTGGCAGGCGGAGGACGGTGGGGTTTCGCGGCTGGAGCAGAGAGGTTATGGTGGCCTGGGATTTTGAATGGCGAAAAGGAGGCGATGGGAGGGGTGAACCATTACTTAGGGACGCGCTTGTCCAAAATGAAGGGTGTGCTACAAAAGTACCCCCACCGATTTGAACTAGCGGCCCTTTCGATTCTGGGTTAGAAGGGGGATTTCGCGTGTCGGGATTTCGTAGCTAGAGGGAGTTTTCGAGCGCTTTGTAATTTCGGGATAGCAAGGTGCGGGTTGTGAAGGCGCCAGTTTTGGGGGCATGATATCTGAATTTTCGGGATATAACAAGGCACGGGTTAAATTTTAGGGACAAGCCTAACGTGTAATATTGTACTTGTACGTACCAAATCAATTCGCACTTCCCTCAACCAAAAAAAATGAAAAAAATGAAACTATTCACACCACAAAAAGAGAGAGTCTTGCCCTGATTTACTATACAAATGTTATTAAAAAATAGTCCCTCCTTCCATCTATATAGAGCCTAATGCGTTTTTGATGCTAACTTTGAGCAAATATTGGAGGAATAATATAATACATGCAATACACAAAGCACACCGTTAAATTCGTGTGTGAAAGGAGCTTTCAATGATATAATTTTCACAGTGTGCATGTCATGTACTATTAGTCTTGTCAGTAGTCAAAGGAGGTCTTAAAAATGCATTACTCCCTATATAGATGGAAGGAGGGAGTATGAATCCATGTTATGTCCAATTAATTTTTTTCGCTGACTTTACAATGCATGTAACCTACTCATATCAACATTTTAGTGCATTCCAAATGTCTATACTACCGCTGCAGTTTGAACTGAATTTGAATTCGTTTCTGTATTCAATAAGAATCTACAATCATGATTGTTGCCAACTTCAACCATCATTCGTGCATTACCTTAATAACACACCACATGATTACTATAGAGATAGATATGAACTATGTGTACTATATGAACTCGAATTCTGTTTTTTGAATACACTTGATGTTGATTCCAAATAATAGTACATTTGATGTACTAACTATATATTCATAATCTAAACCATGTTCCATATGTACAACGTGTTTATCACAAAAAGTATAGTGCCCCGCCCCCTACATTATGACAAGTACTTAACCGTGAGCTGCAAAAGCCACACACCAGCCCAAATTATAATCAATGTTCTATATATTATATGTAGTACTAGCAAGATGCCCATGCGTTCCACAAAACATCAACATGATCCAGGGGAGGCCTTATTTGCAAATATGGAGAGGGGTGTGGATATCTTTTTTCAAAATTGCCATAGTTTCCTTCCTATCCGTCAGATATAAATTGGACGGCCTATATTGCAGGATGGCAGGCACACCATCATCAACAACTCTGTTTTTTATAAGAGTAGAGATAAAATATTACATGTTCATAACCACACCATGTGTATCACCGTTATATTTATTCACACATGCATCGGTTTAAAACACTATGATAAATTCTTCAAATATCTGAATTCGCTTTTTATAATGAATTATGATATCTATTCATCTTTTACACACACACAATCCTCTTTTCTTTGTCGCTAGCACTAACTTTCTCTCATGCATGCACACGCCCGAATCCCTCTCACCCTCCCTCAGCATTCTCTAGCTTCATCGTGCAAAATCATCTTTTCACTTTAGGTTGTTCACCCATGGTGTGTGTAGCCCCCCCAGTTGCTTCTTTACAGCACACACTGATCGATATGCCTCTCTAGCTAGGTGTTCCTAGCACAAACACAAGCTTCCCCTCTTCTCTTATCACCGTCCTTGCCTCACTCCCACCACTCTTTTCATCGATCTCGTACTCGCACACTCCTTTTCCCTCGATATAGTATGCCTCTTGCACCACCTCCTAGATGCATCCCTCTCTCTCTCTCTCTATCCTTCTCCATGTGCCTTATTTGCTTCTAACACATACCTGCATGTATACCGATCGATCTCCCAACATATACCTAGGTCGACTTTAACTATTTCCCCCCCACCCATCGATCGACGCACCTCACAAGTTATGTCTCTCCTTTCTCTGACAAAGGACGATTGATCTTCCTATGCAGTTACGTATGCTTACCACAGCCATATAGTCCCCCCTCATCATTCATGCATATCTCCTGGCCCGTCTCTCACACGCACGCGCATAGATAGACAGCCATCCCCTCTCTTATTGATATTGCAGGCGTCTAGCAAGCCTCTCCCACCATTTGTTAGAAGCAACTCCCCTACCACCCACTCCAACACTCTAGCTCTGTCTCTCTCCCAACCTTATTCCTCTCGTGCACATATGCATGGATGCCGATCGATCTCCCTTAATACATGAGTAGGCCTCTCTCCTCCTCCACACATATACCCGCCATTGTACATCTATGGTTAATTAGGCCTCCCCCCACCACACACCGATAGTCGAGCATTGTAGGTAGGTATCCATGCCACAGAGACAAACTTCACATGTCCCCTCTCACATTCCAGTAGACCAGCCACTCTATATCTTTGACGTGGGCACACACAAATTCCATGGCACTCTTTTTCGATCGCGCGCGCGCGCACACACACATCATCCTTCTCTTCGATTCTATGGATACCTCAAGCCGATGATACCTACACTCTCTTCTCGTGGATCTCCCCTTTATATATATGTTATACCAAGACTCTATTTCACACACATTGCATATGTTACA
>NC_041393.1:652600175-652629141 GCF_002162155.2 Triticum dicoccoides
GAATCCACACACTATATATCTCAACGTATGTATCTCTCTCACACAACCCCACGTATGTGGTGTACGTACACAAGAAGAGAATAGGTGCACGTACTCAAGCTTCGTGCCCAGCCACACCCGCGCGGGTACACGGTGGAGCTCATTTCTATACGAAATGGCAGCCCACGTGCTAATTTGAATGCGTGTAGCGGTTGTTTACCTATGGAGGTCGTGTACCACGCGTGCACGAAACAAAGTTCGACTTGATACGTTGGCGCGTTATTTCTAAATAAAGTTATATTGCTCAATGGCACGTACACAAAATATAAAATGATTTTTATGGAGAAAAAGGTAGTCTGCTCCACTATATACAATGGAGCCTGCCTTCCTGGGTTTGTCTCTCTTCAGAGTATCTCACACAAGGCTGCGATGGCCTCTCTCTTTCTCACCATTGGTCACTGATCCGGCCGCATCCTGTCTGCCGGCGGAACGGGAGGATGTGCGTCGTTTCTACATTCGACGACACCGAGGCACCACGTCCCGATCTGCGGTACACGCCGTTCTCTCTACCCAAGCTCCGGTGCGGTAGGGCCTGCGCCACCTGCTCACTCCCGCAGTATGGGCAGATTCCGCCCGCCGCCGCTCATCTAGTTACATCCCGATGACCTCTAGGTATCCCCTCTGGCCTTGCTCCACTGCCCGTCTTCCCACGTCGCTGCATGTGGAAAATCTTACATGTGGATCTTCCATAGTTCTTTGCCCAAAACGTAGCTCGTCTGTTGTACTTTCCATATTGCAATCTCGTCCTCACACCATTTTAGAAAAACACAACCGTGTTGTTACCTTCCCTTAGGACAAGGAATATGCTTCTTTTTGTCATCGCATGTGTCACCAACTGTTATTGGCCAGTAATTGATTCCTTTCTACCTCTTTTTTGCAAACAGGGCTATCCATTTCACCTCATTGCTATTGTGACCTTTTGGTGAACTGCACAAATCCCTTTTTTCTTAAGAGTGTTTTGTGTAGTTGTAGTAAAATGTCACACGGGCAACGTCTCTACATTTCAGTGTGACTACACAAAGGGAGATTGGTTCTGCTCTATCCTCCTCATCCAACTCCGGGCCTAATGTTCTCCAACTAGTTAGTCTTAAGAGAGACTGCAAAGGTGACCGGCTTCTATTTGTGTGTTTATTGTTTCATCAGCAATCCTATATTATCGTAATCACACTTAATATCTTTGGAACAGGGACGCTCAGTTCTATTTTAGTGGAACTGCACAAAATGATCGGAATGTTGCATGCTCCAGACAGCTACTTTTTTCCCAACATGCCTTGTTGATTTAGACAGAGCTGGGGGGACGTTGCTGCCAATGAAAGCATGGATCAATTTAAATTTAACACCTTCTCAGAACTTTGTCTTCAGTTGTGATGTAATATTAGCTCTGATCTGCTAATCATTGAGATGCATTAGCAAGGAAGTTAGTTTTTTATTGTTTCCGAAAGAGCATCGATGGCTAGACACACAAAACAAAAACTGAAAGCGCGGAGCATTGTACAATTTCCTGTCGCTGGAAAATTATTTGTATAGTACGTCAATTATGTAAACAAATGCTGGAAGCTTGATAGCATTGCCAGAAGCCTCTTCAGCATCCGGGTCCATGTGCCATGCACAAAATTATACTCCTCCGTTCCTAAATATTTATCTGTTTAGAAATTTGAAATGGGCATATTTTAGAGTGTAGATTCACTCATTTTGCTTCATATGTAGTCACTCGTTGAAATCTCTACAAAGACAAATACTCCGGAGTATATTTAAGAACCGAGGGAGTAGTGCACAACTGCATGGGAGACTCAGCCCGGTCGTTGCACCGCATTAATAGTGAGTAATGAGCAGCTAAATCATAAGCCCCACCTTTCCCACTATAAGTTGCTCACAAGAAACAACCATCAGTACGCTCTTCATTGAATCTGCTCATACTACTCTATCTGTCACTGTTTATAGAGCGCGCGTCGAAAAAAATCTCTGTGACCAAGGCGACTACCGATCAGCCTGAAGAATAGCATTGGTAGTTATAGCACAACGTCTATTACTAGGGGAAATAATGCGTACACACATGCATGTAGTCCTTCCACCCCGGGTACACACATGCATGCACTTACTCAATTTCGTAGCACATCGAGTGAAAATTGTGGACTTGATTGCGCTTACCACACCCTAATTAAATAAGCATTAAACCAAATGCGTCTAAAGTCTCTCTGGTGGTGGAAATGCATTGAGAGAAATGCATCATAATGAGGCGTGCCCTGTAAATTGTGATGGAGGGAGGAGTAGTATGAAGGTGCAAAACCAAGTACGTGTATGGCCAGTGAGTCAACGTACCTCGCTTGGCATGTCACTGACATGTGGGGCCAGAGTGTGAGCAAACCAATCTCAATTGACGGCAAAATGGCCAACCCGCCGTTCCGTGAGAGAGACGAGGAGTGAGGACACATAGACATGCTCGCACGGAGGCCAAGATATATTCGAGCATGGTTGATCGGTATCATCATTACATGTTCGATGTTTTTTAATACTATACTATTGGGCTGCCGTTTTCCGCCCTTCTCCCGAATAAATGTGTACTTTATCAGAGATTAAAAAAATAAGAGTACAGACGCTCCACCATGCAGTTCTAGTAGAAGTACTACTCGTACTACTAAACCTTGTGCTTGGCTCTTCGCCTCTTCGTGAAGTCGAACAATGATGGTACTCCACATGTTGGGTACTATAGTGTATGCCTCTGGCAATCTAACACCGAATGAACTAATGCATCTCCACCGCCGGTACGAGGGTAGGTTGCATTAGTCAAAAGGCGTAAGCGAGCTTCACCTTGTCCTGCAAGCATCTCCTCGTTCTGCGAGTTGACGGGACACACCAAAAAGTAGTGCTAGTCCATACTCCCTCCTTTCGGGTTAATATGGCTTAATATTTTTTGCGGGTAAATGAGAGAGCTTTATTTATATATAAGCATTCTTAGGATGATCAGCCAAGACACTTGTCAATAGGAAGCGACGTACCCCGCAAAAAAAGAAGTAGGAAGAGAGGTGTTTCATCAAGCCAGCTCTCGGCCACATTCAAAGTGCAGCAAGCACGGTTCGCACAAAGATGCTCCACAAGGTTTGCTGACATGTTTACAAAGTTATAATCCAGAATTAAGCGAGCGCTCATATTTGTAATAGTATATGAGCCAAAATTAAGCGAGAATTATGGCGAGTGTTCCATGCAATCAACTTCCATTATCACATGCGAGAACCCTCGAGGAGAACCAAATGTGTTGAAGATTGCTTTATCACATTTTTAAAATATAATAAGAGTGCAAACGCTCCTCCATCCGGTTCCTAGTAGTATAGTACATACCTCTATAGACTATAGTAGTAGTGCCAGTACTAGTAAACTTTGCGCTTGGCTGCTCGCCTCTTCGGGAATTCGAACAATAATAGTACTAGTATAGTGTATGCTTCTGGCAATCTGACACCAAATTAACTATTGCACGTCCACCGCCTGAGCGAGGGAGAGCCTGCATTAGTCAAAAGTTTCTCCTTGTCCTGCGAGCCATCACGCGTAAGCTTCTCCCGTCCTGCAAGCTTCTCCTCGTTCGGCAAGTTGACGGGACACAACAAAGTAATGCTAGTCTATACTGCCTCCTCTCCTGTTAATTTGGCTTAATTTCAAACGAGATAAATACACTGTGTGTCACTGTATATTTGTAAAAATATGGTCAGTGGACTTCATAATATGCTCATTGCGCTCAATATATACATTTCCGGTGTTTGTGCGGTCACTAGCTCACCCTGGCTGAGTATGTGTGTGCATGCACGTGTAGGTTGAGCACTTGAGCGTGACCGTGTGTGTTCCATCGTGTGCTCGGACATGCATGCATTAGGGCGTCGTGCGCATTTTTGCGTCCATGTGTACGTGTGACTGTTGCATGCATGCGCGAGGTTGTAGTACCTTACATTCACACGTTCATAAGTCAATGCTTTGTGAGAAGGTTGCATGCAAGGTTTAATCATTCATTGTTCACGCATGCATTCCCGATATTAATACGTTGGTAAAGACAATTTTCTTGAGGAAAACGAGCCTGTGAATTGAGTACAAAGGGGACCAATAAGTCAGGACGGAGGGAGTACCGGTAGAGAACCGGAAGGAGGGAGTAGGGAATAGTAGTACAGTACTACTACGCAACAACGTGCAGTTACAAAATTCCACTATGAGCATCATTTCTACATGTCATGCAAGAAAATAGAGATAAGTACAAGTGAGACTCAGGAACAGTCATACACGTAGGGGGAGTACGTGTAGGGGCCACAAAGGAGCAGTCAAATCACACAGTAAGTTAGTCGGAAGAAGCAACCATCATTTCACTCTTTAATGACATGTACACAATATAAAATGGTTAATATGGAGAGAAAAAGAAAACCACTATATATACACTAGCAGGAGCCTAAGCTACAAGCCTGCTTGCCTGGATTGCTCTCTTCACAAGCATAGAACGACAGTGGCCACACCGCTCATCACATATTTGGCCTGATCCTGCAGCTAGGGGAAGGGAACAATGTTCTGTGTAGATGCGGTCGACATCGGCGAGGGAGAAAACCCACAGACAGTGCATCCCAATCAGGGGTCCCCGCTGTCGGTGTCAAAACCGGCGGATCTCGGGTATGGGGTGCAGAACTGTGCGTCTAAGGCTAATGGTAACAGGATACTGGGGACACGATGTTTACCCAGGTCCGGGCCCTCTCAATGGAGGTAATACCCAACTTCCTGCTTGATTGATCTTGAAGATATGAGTATTACAAGAGTTTATCTACCACGAGATCATAGAGGCTAAACCCTAGAAGCTAGCATATGATTATGATTGTTGTTGTCCTACGCACTAAACCCTCCGGTTTATATAGACACTGGAGGGGGCTAGGATTACACAAAGTCGGTTACAGAGAAGGAGATCTATCATCCCAATTGCCAAGCTTGCCTTCCACACAAAGGAGAGTCCCATCCGGACACGGGAAGAAGTCTTCAATCTTGTATCTTCATAGTCCAACAGTCCGACCAAAGTATATAGTCCGGCTGTCCGGATACCCCCTTATCCAGGACTCCCTCGGTAGCCCCTGAACCAGGCTTCAATGACGATGCGTCCGGCACACAGATTGTCTTTGGCATTGCAAGGCGGGTTCCATCTCCGAATACTTCAAGGTAAATTTCGAACACTTAAGTCGTGTCCGGCTCTGCAAGACAAATTTCACATACCACCGTAGAAAGAATAATAATCCACAAATCTGATCTGCTGACAACTCTTCATAGCGTGTCATCACGCCACAGCCCGGCCATTATTCGAACCATTTTTTCAACCAGCTACCGCACCCATTGCAAGGCAGTTTCCTTGGCGTGTCTTATCGAAGTAGAGATCGTGTCCCCATTATCGCGGGATCATCATCAATACGTGTATGGGTAACCCCACCACGCCTGTTGGCATGACTCCGTGTTTTTAGGCAAGTCCCAAATGGTTACGCTGGGGACGCTTGATATCCTCCCCCTTTAAAGAGGGGTCAAGGCCTATCCCTTTCTTACCACGCTTGCGCCTTTCTGCCTCTCGAGTTCCAACACCCGAAGCTCAAGCTTAGGCACTTCGGATCTTCAATCATGTCCAGAGCCAACCTTCAAGGTCAGTGGATGGCCTCCTCTGTCACAGAGGAGGACATTGCGAAGCTCGGGGAGGCCAGATATTTGACCGCCGATGTTAAGCACAGGCTTCCCGCCCTGGGCAGGTCATCCCTACTCTCGAACCCAACGATAGTGTCGTATTTTTTTCTCACTTCCTCTGAGGCTTGGGCCTCACTCTTGATCCCTTTGTGAGAGGGCTCATGTTCTATTACGGGCTAGATTTTCATGATGTAGCTCCGGATTCCATCCTCCACATCTCATTGTTTATCGTCGTGTGTGAAGCCTTCCTCCACATCACCCCACACTTCGGCCTATGGCTCAAGACCTTTAATGTGAAGTCGAAGGTGACTGAGGGGAAACACGTGGAGTGCGGAGGCGCCGCAATAAGCAGAAACATCGATGTTCCATGGCCAGAAGGTTCCTTACCGGAGGTGTCTGATCTGTGGCAACGGAGGTGGTTCTACGTCATAGCTCCCCGAGGCACAACGTGGGTGGCTGCCCCTGCCTTCCGTCCGGGCCCTCCACCTCAACTGGCGTCGCAGGCCAATGTGGTACTAGACTGGGGGCCTACTAATGACGTACCGACATTGCAGAGCCGTATTCAGGAGCTTCTCGAGAGGGATATCGATCTTGTCAAAATCATTCAGGTAATGCTAGTTCGGCGGATCCTCTCGTGCAAATGTCGGCCTCTCCAGATGTGGGAGTTCAATCTGGAAGGTTCGCGAACCATTCAGCACTTCTTCAGTGTGACGCTCGAAGGGATGTATAAGTTATTCTTCGGACCACAAGTAAAGTGTCCGGACACGACCGAGGATGCGGGCCTGAGCTGCAACCGCCCAGATACCCAAGTAAGTAACCCTGTAACCAAACACTTCGCTTATGTTTAATACAACATTATTCTGAAAACTTTTCCGCGGCCAGGATTGGCTCAGCAAAACGGAGAGGATCAGGTGTCCGGCCCCACTTCCCGAAGGCTCGCCTAGTCCTGCAATAGCCAGGATGCTTAAATGCGCACTAAGCCAAGTGACTTTGGGGAAAGGGGAAGAGAAGAATAGAGAAGCCGAACTCCATACATTGCACATCCAAACCGGGGGAATTACTGCCTCCATGAAGGAGGATAATCGGGGAGGTTTTTCCAAGGTTTCCTCCCCCCGCGGGAAGAAAAGGGCTGCCTCCGAAGACTTGGAGATGGAGGTGCCCAAGGAAGGGGCGAAAGCTTCACCAGGGGGTCCTGCCCCGAAGGGCATTCTCACCGCATCGTGCCCGCAAACGGGCCAGCCCTCCACCGAGCTGTAAGTTAATAAACAAGAAGCTATTGCTTTTTTCTCTGAGAACAATAACCAGGATATATTTTTTGCAGTCCGGCTAGTAGCTCGTCTCAACAGGGTTCGTCTTCGGGGGATCTTCTTTCGGAAATGATGGAGAGTGAAACCCCACCTTCCTCTCCGCCCCATGGGGTAGGCGACCCTGAGGTGCCATCACGGAGGAGTCCATATCCGCTGAGGCCGGAAGCAAACACTTCGGCCGCCCCGAGCCCGACTCGTTCGGCTACCATGGAGGGAAATGAGAAGGATCTGGGACAGTCCGGTGCCCGGCCGAACATACTGACGGGCCTCCTGGAGCAAGCTGCTCTCTCAGAGGATCACCGTACGCTAATGGGTATGGTGTTGGAGAATATTTCATATGCCACAAGTGGGTTAAATGAATCTTTTGGAAGTTTGCTCAATGGCTTCGAGGTACACGACGAAATACGTAATTTTTGGTTGTACCGCACGCGCTAGGTGTGCTCCGTATAGATAGTAGCCCCTGAGACTCTGGTTGCCAGCCCTAGGCGGCAAACGGAGGATCACCCTCTCGGGTAATGATTATACTGCCTTCATGCGCAGGTGGCTAAGGGTCCAGCGGTAGACCGGACCTCTGAATTTGCCGAACTGAGGCGATAGATTGATGTGGTGGATGCCGACATCATGCTTGTAAACAAGCGGTTTGACGAGTCACAAAGTACGCGTTCGTTTTTTCCTCATTTGTTTAGGAAATATTAAGAGGATTGTAATATTAATATGGTATGATGCGGCTGCACACGGAGCTGCTGCCATTGAGGCCCTGAGGGCGGAACTTGCGCTAGCCAAGGAACAAGCCCGGGCTAGCAATGCGGCTGCCTTAGATTTGAGGGCCGAACAGGCTGCTCATCGCTGAAGGGAAGAAAAGATAGCTGAGATGGCTGTGGAGCTGAAGGACGCCGCCGGCCGGTATGAGCTTCTCGAGAAGGAGAATCAAGAAAAGGCGGCTGACCTGAAGAAGGCCCTGGATGCGGCCAAGACGCGCTCTGAGTTTAGAGCTGCACGGGAGGAGCTTCGACAGGGCCGGAAACATCACGGCTGGAAGCCCTTATTTGTTGCAGATGAAGATTGGACACCCCAAGTACACTCCTCCGGATAAGCTTATGAGCGCTGCGGACGCGTATGCGGATTTGGCGAAAAGCGTGGCTGATGCGACCAAGTTCTTCAAGTATCAAAATGATAATGACATAGAAAGGCTGTTCTGGTCACAATATAATGCTGCGATGCGCCCGCTGCCATTGAGTGAGAGGATGCCTGCTATGGCCGAGCTCCATAGGTTGTCCGGTCTTGCCATGAGGTCGGTAGTAGACCATCTATGGCCGAAGGGACCAAGACCGGGCAGTTATTTTGGTTTAGTGCAACAATTCCTTGGTGTTGTGTCGAGAATCGATGTCACGAGGAGGTCAGCGTGTATATAGGGTGCGCGGATGGCTCTTGCCCATCTTAAGACGTATTGGGCAGATATGGAGGCCACCAGCATTGCAACCCAGAGTCCGGCAGGAAGCCAGGACCCAGCCGAGCACTATTTTGAGCAGGTCCAAGAAGGTGCCTGTATAATAGAGGCTGAGTGCTCGAAGAATGTCATGTTCGAGTGACAAGTCGATTAATTGTAAACTATTATCTGTTTTGATTAGAGAGGCTGTGTTTATACTTTCGCCTGAAAGTGTTATAATACCTCCTCTGCGGCCATTTATGTATTCATATAACTTGAAAGTTAGCATTCGTTGGCTTTAGCCCCCACGCATATAATGCGGGGGTGTTCGGAAAAAAATAATATGCAATCACACTTGATCCAACGTCTTGGTCCTTTAAAGAGGTGATCGCACGTCAAACCAGGCAACCAGACTATATAGTTGTAACACTTTCACTTAGCCATAGGAGTTTAGCGGTGGGGCTACTATGTAGCCCCTAGTACTTTCACGTGCATCCGAATAGGGGCGCGTATGTACGTGACCGGGAAACGGTCCTTCATTAATGCGGAGGAATCCTATAGATTCCGATTGAGTCCTCGAGTGGTTGAACAGTCTCTCGCTATATCATGACAGTCAGTTTTTGGCTTTCTCTACTAAGGTGCTCATCCAGAATAACCAGGGCACAATCGTAGTACTTCTCCTTTGGCCGCCTTAGCCGATAGAACGGAACGTAAGGCAGCAAACCCAGGAGCCGGGCAAACCCAACATTTGACCGAAGACATGATTTGGAGCTGGTGCATATAAGGCCAAACTCGCGACGCCGAACACTCCCGAAGGTATTCAGACTTTATAACATATACTGGGTTGAGCAAAACCATTGATTATGAACCATATGTTTCCAGGTACATGCATTGATCTGTCATGGCGAAATGCCTATGATGACAGTATCCCCTGTGGGTGTATTGAATACCCATGGGATTTCAAGCAACAAAAGACAGTAAAGAAGGTTTATGCAGGGGCTTAATCTAAAGAGAAACCTTTGAGCGGGGCCCTACTGCACGTCTGCACCTTTGTCTCTGTTAAGCCGTATCCTGGAAGGGTGTCACACAAATAGTGTCTGTAAAAACGAAAACTCATGTAAAAGAGTAAGCGTGCGAGAAGTTGGTTATTCTCAATGGATGTTAGAAATATGAGATATTCGCCTATTAATAAGGCAAGCCGAATTGTGGGCTTTATTACATGTTTGCAGCCCCTGGTACCATTTATGGGCATATATGTATAGCACCCAGCTCATGTTTATCCAGGTTGTTGTTGTCGGTGATGAACTGGACTCGTTTAACCGTGTCTGTGGTCGGAACGACCGATCATGCGTTCTGGTGGGAGAGGCCGCGTAGTGTCCGGCTACAAGAGCCGCCGCATACTGCTCTGTGTTTCTGCTAACGGTTATGACGCCACGTGGACCGGGCATCTTAATTCTAAGGCAGGCGTAGTTCGGTACTGCGTTAAAGCAAGCGAAGGCCGTTCTTCCGAGTAATGCATGATAATGGCTACTGAAGGGAGCGATGTCGAAGAGTAGTTCCTCGCTTCTGAAGTTTTCGGGAGAACCGAATGTCACCTCTAATACGAGGGAGCCCCAGCAGCGGGCCTCAATGCCTGGTATCACTCCTTTAAAGGTGGTGTTACTTTGGCTTATTCTAGATGGGTCTATCCCCATCTTGCAGACGCTGTCCTGATATATCAGATTAAGACTACTATCGCCGTCCATTAGGACTTGAGTCAGATGGTAACCGTCAATTATTGGGTCAAGCACCAAGGCAGCCGATCCTCCGTGCCGCATACTGGCCGGGTGGTCCATGTGATCAAAAGTGATCGGGCAGGCCGCCCAGGGGTTGAATTTGGGGGCGACAAACTCTATGTGAGTTGCGTGGACCATGTTTACTGTTTTGACTTCTGGTGGGAATTTTTCTGTCCCCCAGTGTTCGGCGGGCGAGGCTCATCCTCGTCTTCACTTGGCATTTCCCTTCCCTTGTGTTCGGCGTTTAACTTTCTGGCCTGCTTGAAGACCCAACATTCTCTATGAGTATGATTTGCAGGTTTTTCGGGTGTGCCATGGATTTGGCACAATCTGTCCAGGACTTTATTCAGGTCGGGCAATCCCTCTTTGCTGCCTTTAGATGGCTTCTTTATTTGACCGGGTCACGAGCCCATGAATCTGGCGTTGCCCTCCGTGTTGTCCGGACTATCTTCATTGTTCCGACGCTTGTTTTTATTGCGCCGTGGCTTCCCGTTGCCATCTCGAATTTCGGATGTGCCTGGGTCACTCGTGCCTCTATGGGCCAACCAGCTATCTTCGCACGCACAAAAGCGGGTCATAAGGCTTGTTAAGGCCGCCATTGTCCTTGGCTTTTCTTGGCCATGGTTTCTGGCCAGCCACTCGTCCCGGATACTGTGCTTAAAGGCCGCTAGGGCTTCGGCATCTGGACAGTCGACAATTTGATTCTTCTTAGTGAGAAATCTGTTCCAAAGCTTGCGGTCTAACTCTCCGGGTTGTTGTATTATGTGACTTAAATCGTCTGCGTCCGGAAGTCAGACATAGGTCCCTTGAAAATTGGTCCTGAAAGCGTCCTCAAGTTCCTCCCACCTTCCGATTGAATTTTCGGGGAGGCTTTTCAACCAGTGTCGAGATGGCCCTTTCAACTTAAGGGGAAGGTATTTGATGGTGTGGAGGTCATCCCCATGAGCCATGTGGATATGGAGGATAAAACTTCAATCCAAACCCCAGGGTCTATCGTTCCATCATATGCCTCTATGTTCATTGGCTTGAAACCCTGTGGAAATTCATGATCCAGCACCTCATCGGTGAAGCACAGAGGGTGCCCAGCCCCTCTGTATCTGGACATGTCGCGGCATGTTGTCGGCTGTTGTTGTGTCCGGTGTTGATTCCGAACTGGTATTTGATCAGTGTGATCGTTTTGGTGACCATAATCCTACATCGGAGCGTGTCCTTTGGATCCGTATATGGACCTGGTCGGACCGTCCTTTTTGTCCAAGAGCTCACCAAATCATTTGTGGCATCATTGGCTGCTCTATCGCGGCCATGAAGTGGTTCGTCCGGACGATTGGCCGTTTTGTTCTTTGGTGGAATGGGCTCTATGGCCTCATCATCGAATTCGGGCAGCAGCTTGCGTTTTGGGTAGCTCTTTGTGTGGCGATCGTCGCCGCATTTTCCTTCAGTGTCGAGCACCTTATTCCATCTTCGGGTGAGCGTGTGCTACACGGCTTTAAGCCTTTGCTTCTGCTTATTTAGGCTCCTCGCCGTGGCCATAAGCCTTCTGTGGAGGTTATCTTGTTCCAAACGTTTTTCCGTGATGATGAATGCATCGTCAACCGGACTTTCCTCCTCTCTGGAGGCAGTTTGACGAGTTCGGCCCTTGGAATCGCTGTGATTGGGTGTCTGTTCAGCGTGGCCTGGCTCTTCTTGCTCCATCGCTGGGGTCATATTGTTGCCTTTGGAGTCAACCGGAGTGTCATTTTTCCCTGCGCTGTTATCGCTATTTTTACTGTGACTGGACTTAGAGCGGCGCTTGCACCATCGTTTTGGCTTTTGTCCGGGGGGTTTATCCTCTGTTGTCTCCTTTTTGTCACCGTTGTCCTCCTTAGGCGTGTCCACCATGTAGATGTCATATGATGAAGTGGCGGTCCAGCGTACTGTGGGCGGTGGTTCCAGATCGTCCCCTGCATCGACGTCCATATCGACGATGTCGTGGGAGTCAAAATCAAGCATGTCTGTTAGGTCATCGACAATGGCTATGAAGTGGGTGGTGGGTGGGAGGCGATTTTCTTCGTCGTCCGTATCCCACCGGGGCCGGACATAGTTCGGCCCTAAGTCTTTTGACAAAGAGAGAGACCTTAATGAATTAAGCACCTCGCCAAAGGGGGAGTGCTGAAAGATATGCACGGCGGTGAACTCCATTACTGGAGCCCAATCGGACTCGATGGGCCCGGGCGCGCGTGGTTCTGAACCCACATCTGGACACAAGTCCGGGGGTCAGGTGACGTAGATTCCCTTAACAGCAGAATCTGTGTTTGGCTCTATCACCTAAGAGTATGCGGCCTCCGTGCCGGGGTACATCCCCCCATCCTCGGACGACATGATCTGCCCCGGATTTAGGTCCGGAGCAGCTACAGGTGCGAGATCCCGAATACTGTCCGACAACAGTTTTAATTCATGCTCGTAATGACTGTTTGGCGCTCCTGATGCAGGCCCGAATCCGTCGAAGATCAAGTCTCCGTGGATATCGGCCGTGTGATTCAAGTTTACGAACCTGACCCGATGGCCAGGGGCGTAGCTATCGATCTACTCCAGATGGCCAATCGAGTTGGCCCACAGTGCGAAGCCGCCGAACATGAAGATCTGTCCGGGGAGAAAAGTCTCACCCAGGACTGCGTTGTTGAAGGTTGAGGGAGCCATCGAGCCCTATAGCGACGACACAGAGGAACTCCCAGTGAAAGCACCAATGTTGGTGTCAAAACCGGCGGATATCGGGTAGGGGGTCCCGAACTATGCGTCTAAGGCTAATGGTAACAGGAGACTGGGGACACGATGTTTACCCAGGTTCGGGCCCTCTCGATTGAGGTTATACCCTACTTCCTGCATGATTGATCTTGAAGATATGAGTATTACAAGAGATGATCTGCCACGAGTTTGTAGAGGCTAAACCCTAGAGGCTAGCATATGATTATGATTGTTGTTGTCCTATGGACTAAACCCTCCGGTTTATATAGACGCCGGAGGGGGCTAGGGTTACACAGAGTCGGTTACAGAGAAGGAGATCTATCATTCGAACCGCCAAGCTTGCCTTCCACGCAAAGGAGAGTCCCATCCGGACACGGGAAGAAGTCTTCAATCTTGTATCTTCATAGTCCAACAGTCCGGCCAAAGTATATAGTCCGGCTGTCCGGATACCCCCTTATCCAGGACTCCCTCACCTGCGTTATGGGTTGATGTGGCCCTTCTATCTATAGCCCGATGTCCCAGGCAGTACATCTTCCTTTTGGAGCCGGTTTGCTCCACTGCCACAGCTCCCCACGTAGCTCCATCTCCATGTCGATATTTCTCTACTTCTACCGGCTTCTATTTGTGATGAGTTTATGTCTCATGAACTAGCACTACTAGGGAAAACCTTATACACAGAAATTTAGCAACAACGCGGGTCAAAAAAGCGCGCTAGTGCTATATAGCAGTAGCGATTTAAGAGAAACCGCGCTACAGATACAAACTTAGCAGTAGCGCTGGTAGTCACGAAAGCGCTACTACTAATATTCCCATTGGCAGAATGATACGCTATGCATAGCAGTAGCGGGCTTAGATGAAACGCGCTACTGCTAGGGCATAATTAGCAGCGCGTTTCCAGGGAAGAGCGCTACTACTAACGGAAATAAAATAAGATGAAAAACAAATAGAAAAGTAAATGAAAATGAAAGAAATAGAAAAAGGAGAAAGGAAAAAATAAAATGTAAAGCAAAATAAATGAAAAAGCGAAAAATCGGAGGAAGGCATAGCAGCAGCGTGTGTTTGTAAGAGGCGCTATAGCTAACGTAGCCGCAGCGCGTGTCCTAGACCCCCGCTATAGAAACAGAAAAGGAAATTAAAAAAGGAAGAAATTTACATAGCTATAGCAACAGCGCGTTTTGCAAAAAACGCTATAGCTATCTTAGTGATAGCGTGTTTTGCGAAATGCGCTACCGCTAAGTTTGACTTAACCAATAAACCGTTTCCCCCCAGCCACTTCTCCCCCAAATCCCTCAACCCGATTCACCGTCGCCCCACTTCGCCGCCGACGTCGACGCCACCAGAGCCGTGCGCCGTCGACGACACCGGAGCCGTCCCCAACGCCACGGAGCCGCGCGGCCTCGTCAACGCCACCGGAGCCGCCATCGACGCCACCTTCCTCGCCTTCACCAGAGACGCCCCTGCCTCCCTCGCCGTCACCGGAGATGCCCCTGCCTCCCTCACCATCACCGGAGATGCCCCTGCCTCCCTCGCCACCACTGCCTCCGTCGCCACCACCGGAGCCATCATCTGTAAGCCCCCACCCCTCCTCTCTCTCTCATGCATATAGGTTAGCCAGTTTAATTAGGTTAATTATCTAGGTTAGGGCAAAAATTTAGTTAGGGCTTTGACAGAGAAGTAGTTAGGTTAACTAGTTTAATTAGGTTAATTATCTAGGTTAGTGCAAAAACTTAGTTAGGGCTTTGACAGAGAACTAGTCAGGTTAACTAGTTTAATTAGGTTAATTATCCAGGTTAATTAGTGCAAAAAATTTATTAGGCTTTGATAGAGAACTAGCTGCGTTAACTAGTTTAATTAGGGTTAATTATCTAGGTAAACTAGATTAACTAACTAGGTTAAATAGGTAGGTTAATTAGGTTCGTTGGATTAACAAGCTAGGTTAAGTAGATTGGCAAAGGTTTTTGATTTTTGAAAAGACCACTATTTTTCAAGGAAAAGAATTTAGGCAAATTTTATTTTTCATTGAAGTGGTCATGTTATATCTTTTCATTGAAGTTGTTCGATTGTGCCCAAGTGGCTTTGTTGTTTCCAGGGAATGATGCTGAGTGGCCTATGTGTTGCGGGAATGTTGATTCATTTCTGTTCCGGCAAATTTCAGGTTCTCGATTTGTCCACTTTTTAGCAAAGGTCATGCCGAAATTTCCCGTGAATTTTGGCATGACTTGTGCTACAAACTAGGACATATCGAGTGCCCGGGATTTGCCGCACCAGGAAGGAGTCAACATTCCTACAAAACAATAGTCCTTTTTTATGTCATTATTCATTTTATTAGGTCTAGAATTAATTGACTAGATTTAATCATAGGAAACATGGCTAGCAACGATGAAGGACAGGGTTCTGGTGATTGCGACGACGTCTACCGGGCGGTAGACGAATTTTTTAGCCTTACCGACGATCAACAGATGTTGTTGCTGGGCCCACCGGTGGCATCGGGGACTGAGACCGACACGCAGACCGGTGCCGAGACCGACACGCGGACCGGTGTTGAGACTGAGACCGGCACGCAGGTGGCTCCATTAGTCGCTGATGACGTCGCCATGGATGAGGATGAGGATGACGATGGCGCTGAATAGTATGTCTATACTGGCGCCTCCTCGGGGTTTGAGCATCATGAGTCGGTGTCTGAATTACCGTCTCAACGTATTATTGACGACAATCCGGTGGGAAAGAAGCCTAGGAAGAGAGCGAGGAAAGGCAAAAAAGCTGATTCTATGATCCAGCCGCCTCAGCAGCCTCGGCTTCAGGACCGTGTAGATATCCCCGATGCTGATAAATGGCATATCCCCGGTCGACCAATCCTACCTGAAACAGCGCTACGGGCCAGATTCGGCGATCTAAGGAGACTTCATGACGATGTGCTGCGGCTAGAGAAAGGCCTCATCGCCTCGAAAGATCCAGGATACCCACTCTACGTGGTTAACGTTCCACGGCAAATGTCGTACGTCGACGGCTTCCCCGCGGATAAGTTCTTCCTCCGATTCGATTACATATTCGACATGTTTCACGTGAAGAAGCTGGATTTTACGTTTGTCCGCCTTTATGCCTTGCACATGAACTACATCATTGGGGTTGAGCAGATACGTTTTATCTGTGTCGCTGACCCATACTACTTGCACGAGGGCTTCTTGGGAGTCTGTGAACAGCATTGTGAATACGCGAGGGATTACATCGTCAGTTTCATGCTCGCCAATAAGGACAAGGAGGCGATTCTCGTGCCTTGTCATCCCGTGTAAGTCATCCGCGCTGCTATCCTTCCTTCGATTTCAATAATTCATTTGCATGGTGGAGGCTAATTAATTTGAGGTGTACTTATTTTGCGCAGCGGCGGGCGCGCCGTCCTCATCATCCTCTACCCTTGATTCTCCCACACTCTTTACTTGGACTCGTCGAAGAACATTCACAAAAAGGATTACACCCACATCAAAGATGTTCTCGACAGTGCTATGTTTTACTACCAAGCAAGGGGTGGAGAGGTTAGGGACAACAAGAGAAGGGGCGGCAGGGCCGCCTTCAGCCATAAGACCGACTTCTGCTGCATCGAGCAACCGAATGATTCTCTTAATGATGGATTCTATGTCCTACACCACATGCTGGAGTACAGACGGGATCACCAGAACCTTCACATGGCACCTAGATCTGGCGATGCCCATATTCTTCAATGGGCAAAAGACATAGGAGATATCGAGGATCATCGACTTTGAGCTGAGTTCTATAACATCCAGCGCGAACTTGCCCAAATCATCATGAATGAGGTCGTCGGAAAAACAGGGATGTTCCATGCAGAAGGACAAATGTCGCGGGAAGACGTCCGAACATGGATAGCCTCTCAGCGTCTCGATATGAAGCCTTTCACTAAGCTCGATGACTATCTCCCTGACATGGATGGATGGCACGACATGATGGAGTGATTGTCGATATATGACAATGTGTCCGTTTAGTCCATACTTTCTTTTATGACAAAACTTTGAGTTATGCACGGTGAAACTTTATTTGTGATGTAATTAAACCGTCCTCCTCCTCGACTAGCGAAAATCACTCTAGTTAGGTCATTTTGGGTACGATGAACTTTGTTATTTATGCTTATGATATGTTGTTTCTATTTTTGCCAAGTCTGTCTCTTTCTGTTGCTCAACTATATATGTTGCATATCATCGACTCATGTGACGATGCAGGTGCATAGATCATAGATGGCGAAGAAGTGCTATGCCAGGAGTATATATACGACAAGTGACCGGAGTGTCAGGCCTAGGTGTATTGGTTTTCGGTTTCCGAGCGACACGCAGTACTTAGTTTAGGTTCAGGCTAATGCGAGAGAGGGATACGAACTCATGTACTCAAAGTGATAGCTATTCTCGCGTATATCATTGTTTAGATGGATGACGATGTATTTGCAAGTAATCGAGACTTGTATCGCTATTTTCGAGATTGATGACGAGAGACCACTATGTGTTGGATGATGATTATGATGATGACATGATTTTATGAGACTAATTGTATGTATATGCTATGATTACATTTGTATGTGGATGATATGCTAAAGATTATTGTATAAAGCCTATTCAAATACAAAACAAATAAAAAACAAATATGCAGGAAAAAAAACTAATAAAACTAGTAGTAGCGAGGGGGGGAAATTTAGCAGTAGCGCCGACTTACCAGTAGCGCTTCCTGCTGAAAAGTGCTGCAGATAATATCATTAGCGCCGTTTTCCAAAGAGCGCTATAGCTATTCATCAGTAGCAGTAGCGTGGGTCAACAGGCGCTACTGCTATACGTTAGCTATAGCGCCTTATTAGTAGCGCCGGTACCCGCGCTACTGAGAGGGCCAAAACCCGCGCTGCTGCTAAGCTTTTCCCTAGTAGTGTAGTGCTAGTACTATTATTATAACACACTTCTTCAATATCTTTGCCATCAGGGTTGCTTAGCTCGATTTTATGGAACTGCACAAAAGCATTGTATGACCCGAGGGTGACAGCTGTCTTTCCTTCGACAGGTTCTATCTAGCCAGGAAATTAAATCCTGTTTAGGGTTAGGGTTTAAGTCGTAGTGACCCCATCAGTAGTTTTTATTTCATACACGCTCTCACAAATTTTGTCTTTAGTTGTCAAGTAAATATTGGCTATCATCTGTGAATCATTGAGATGCATTACCATGCGTGTTTGTTTTCCTTTGTATTTGGCAGAATGTTGTAACGGGGCAACCTTCGAGTAGGAATGAAAATGGAGTGGAAAGTTTCCGTTTTTTCGGAGAAAAAATGGAAACGGAGAGAAACCAACGTTTCATTTCATTGGATCCCGCCATCAAGCAAAACCAACATTCAAGTCATGCATGTCGCATTCGTGTCTCACCCTCCTCCATGGCTCTACCCCACACGATCGCTCGGCATGCCACTCACAGCAAACCGAGTATACGATAACTTTCCCGCCTGCTTGTTGATGGTCGCACCATGGAGACCTAGCACCACTGGAAGAGATTAACGAGTTGGGGGAGGACAGCTAGCTGTAGCACGGACTCCCAAGAACTTTTTACATGCATGTTGTGGCCGGCTATTGCGACCTTTTAACGCAGAGCAGTCGCGTGCACCAGGAAGCGGCGCGGGCGACGCTCTCTCGGCCGACACGCTGCTTGAATGTCGGCGCCAGTGAGAGGTCGCGTCCGCTCTGGTCGGGCATGAATGTGGCGCTGACCATTTCGGGCGGGAAGCACACACGGGTGATTAAGAGGGTTCGGGTTGGTCAGGAACGGGCGTGGCAGCGGTCCAGACGCCCGCAAAACAATAGATGATGTACGTTAATGTTGTTGCATATATAATTAAGAACGTAAATAATGTGCCAGTTGGACAAATATGATTGGAGATGGAGATGGAGATGGAATTTTACGTAAACACGGAAATGCATGTCTAAGTCTATGTGTGTGCGCGCGACAACTCTCGCGACCTGGAAGCGGGGGCGTGTTTTTGATCGAGTTTTTTTTTCTTGGTACGTTAAAAAATTGTCCGCCAGTTTTCGTTTCTTTTTTCCGAGAATGCGTGTATTCTATTTAAAACCACTGCTATGGAGAGATTTTTTACTCTATTATAGCGTCTTATTTGATAGGGTTTCTCGCGTCTCTCTATCTCACCCTCTCCATATCAAAACAAGATGATAGTGTCCACTCTACTCCTCACCGGTGGTCACAAATCTGGCTGAATCCCGTCCGCTGTAGGCGGTGAGGAGGTGCAGCGTTGACGTTGTCACTGTCGACGATGGAGGAAGCCGATGTGCACCGTCCTCTTGGAGCCGGCGCTTGCACGGACGAAGGTCCTCCACGCCCTTGTTCGCTGCCATCATGTGGGCATATCCCGCCCGCCCGCCTAAGAGACATCTCGCCTAAGGTATAACTTCTTGTACTGGTCCAGCTCCCCAAGTCGCTGCATGCGTGTTTGCTTCTATGACACTACTCCCTAGCTCCCCATGTATAGTAACTCGGGTTCATCAGTTGGTCCAACGTCACCTACTATTATAAAGGAAATGCAACTCGAAAAGTTGTCCTGGTTTATGCCTCGGTGGACGTATACATGTTTTTTCGACAAGAAGTGCATGGTTGTTGTGCGGGCATTGTCCATATGCTCCTATTGCTGATGCTAATCTAATACTATCACTGGTTAAGTGAAGAAATAATTTTTTCCTCGGGTATCCTGGTTTAGTTCCCATCAAGATAATCATGATGCTTCTGTTTGTTGGTGTACTTTTCATTAATTCTTATTGACAATTGAGATGTCGTTGTTCATCTTGTACCACTGCCAAAACAAAGTAACAACACTATATCCCTTTTTTATATTTTGGCAAACAGCGATGCCTATCTCCATACCCGGGCATGTCTTCCTCAATTTTAGTGGAACTGCACAAAATTGGATGGCCATTGTTGTTCCACCTCACTGTCCTCTGCCACGTGGTTCTTCCTTC
The DNA here is from genome assembly GCF_002162155.2 of Triticum dicoccoides. Classification (NCBI taxonomy): domain Eukaryota; kingdom Viridiplantae; phylum Streptophyta; class Magnoliopsida; order Poales; family Poaceae; genus Triticum; species Triticum dicoccoides. Next base: position 652,620,123 of record NC_041393.1, read on the forward strand.
CTCGAGCTTCATTACTGAGGAGAAACAGACCACAGTGAGGATTTGTCGAACTTCATAGGTGCCTCACCCAAACTTGATGCCAAATGGATGATGCATCACCATGAGGACCTATCGATGCTCATGGTTGCACCTCATGGTTGCGTCGGCTGGTGAAACTGATCGATTTTCAATGAATAACAAGCTCTCTTCCATCAGTGCTCTTTGCTTGTTACCCACAAAGATTATATCCTTCATCAGTTCACCTTGGTTGCGTTGGAGACGCAATCGTCTTTCACGTTGGTGCAATTTTATCACACAATTGGCTATGGACCAAATGTTTCCTCGAAGAAGGATCGGCGTTAGTACTAAGAGAATAAGTTTTGTAGTGATGTCTCAGCCTTCTCACAACTTTGTCTCCAGCTCCCCTGTAATTTTAATTGTCCAGCTATTAACTTTGATTAAAAAAATGGTGTGGACTAAAAATCTGGATGTACATAGTAGCCCTCCATTTTTATTTACTCCGCATATTAGATTTGACTGAAGTCAAACTTTGTAAAGTTTGACCAAGTTTAGGCCGAGCACAACAAACCATAATTATTAGAGAGGCTAAACTGTACATAATCTCAAATCTTTGGGATGATTGAAATTAAAATTCTTTATTTGTACACACTCTCACACGTTTCCAATAATTTGGCGCATGTGTGGTTGTTCACTTAAAGGGAGGGTAGAGTACCGCACGTGAAGGACAGGAAGTGCGACCAGGACACGTGGATCATTAGTTCATCAGAAGTAGTAGTTTTCTTCACTAGTACGTTAAATAAAGAATTTAAAACGATTGTTAGGGACAGAATAAGAAAACCACTCCAGTATATATTAGTTGTATACACGAGTACTATATGGACGCAGCTTCATTGACTTAGTGCACCTGCCTTTGGGTTTATGACAGGTGGGCCCAAAATGTGGCTGGCTCACCTGTCATACAGCCAAAAGCAGGTGCAGTTAAGGCACCGGAGCTCAGTCCGAACTACAGTATATATATAAGTTGGAGCCTCATCGCTTGTTCGCTAGGGTTTGCACTCTCCACACTCTCGCTGCTCTACATGTGTGTGTGTGTGTATATATATATATATATATATATATATATATATATATATATATATATATATACACGCTAGACGCACAACCTTCCTTTGATAGGGTTTGCTATATTCACAGTCTCTCACCCTCTTAAGCAGTTCTAAGCAAGACTGCGTTGGCCTCTTGTCTCTCTCTCCCCCCTCACAGCTGGTGAAGGAGGCGTCCGGATCCCGTCGCACCGGTAAGGGGAGGAGGTGCAGAGTTCACTCTATCACCTTCCGCGAAGGAGGCAATCCACTGCCGGCTGCGCTGTTCTCTTTCACCCAGCGCCTGTGCGGGAGGGCCACCAACCCCTTCTTCCTCGCTGCCGTACATAGTGTGGACAGATCCAGCCTCTCGCCATAGGCCTTGCCACATCCCGACGACCCTAAGGTATAAGTTTCTTTGAAACCGTCATTGCTCTAGCTGCATGCGGATCTTTTTCGATTTTGTAGTCGAATCTAGGTCTTGGTTCAAAGAGGAAACAAGGGTGCGTTTGGGTGGAGCATGAATCTAGGACGTGGTTCAATGAGGAAAGGAGGGAGGTAAAGTAGTATTGACTGGCTATCCAGCCGCTTTATTGGTCGAAAAGGGAAAAAGGGGGTAACCCAGTACACACATCTGTAAGGAACCGATCTCTTTGTTGAAAAGGGAAAGAAACTGGGGGATCGGGTAGTTTGTGCAGGACTAGAATTGCTGCCCTCACATAGGAAAAAGGTTCAAAGAGAACAAATATGGGACCAACACAAATATGTTGATTGGCTACATATTCTGCATCACCCATTTATACGTGTGGACGCACATGGTGCTGGCATGTCCCATACAACTATTTTGATGTTGTTAATCTAAGAATGCCGCTGGAAAATTGAAGCAATGCCACTGTTAAAAGTAAATTACATTTTTTAACGAATGTTGTTTGAAGAGAATGTCTCTATTAATATGAATCAGTGCAACCATTCTATAAACGCTACTATCCTACTTTGTTTCCATCAAGATAAGTTAGATGCTTCTTTTTGTTGCCGTTTGTTTCATCCTCCTTTATCGGCAAGTAATTGTTTCCTTTTTTCCTTTGTTAAAACAGGGATATCTATTCAACTTGTTGCTATTGCCACATTTTGCTTCGCTATGCGAAACACTTATGTTTTTAGAGTGTTTTGTGCAGTTCAACTTGAATTTCACACCGGCGACTTTACTGAATTTTGGTGGAACTGCACAAAAGGAGATCGAGATTTGTTTCTAGTCTTCCTCGCGAGTTGTTTCAAATCTTAGTCTCATCCACATGATGTGCAGTTTGCTTTGAGATGTTGTGCTACTTGTATTGGTACTGTTTGGGATAAATGTTGAATCGAAGCTATTGAACTACTGTCTTTTACCATTAAGTGACCAAAAATTGTTCCAACCCAGACATGGTGCTTGTTGCTTTCTTACACAAAACTCTGCAGCACCCCCTTTATAAGTAGATGGAAGCACATGGTGTTGTTGCGCCCACTCTCCCCTAGAACTGTATAGATTTTTGTTAATCTAATGACGCTGGTAAAATTAAGCAATGCCACTCTCAGAATTAACTACTGAATCTTAGTTCAAAACTGCAACACTTGTTAGGGATTGGCGGAATTACCATTTTTTTGGCCACATGTTTCATCCTCCTTTATTTGCCAGTAATTGATTCCTTTTTTGCCTCTGCTAAAACAGGGATATCTATTCAACTTGTTGCTATTGCGACATTTTTCTTCACTACGCGAAACACTTATGTTTTAAGAGTGTTTTGTGTAGTTCAACTTGAATGTCACTCCAGAAACTTTACTTAATTTTGGTGGAACTGCACAAAAGGAGATCGGAATTTCATATATGTGTTGGGATTTCGTTATAATCCTCCTCTCGAGGTATTTCAAATCTTGGTCAAGAAAGGTCAGTACCGACTTTCATCGACATGATGGTGCAGTGTGCTTTGAGATGTTGTGCTACTTGTATTGGTACTATTTTGGATAAATGTTGAATTGAAGCTATTGAACTGCTGTCTTTTACCACTTAAGTGAGCAAAAATTGTTTCAACCCAGACATGATGCTTGTTTCTTTGGTACAAAAAAAACTCTGCATCTCCCCCTTTATAAGTAGATGGAAGCACATGGTGTTGTTGCGCCCACTCTCCCCTGGAACTGTTTATGCTTTTTGTTAATCTAGTGCCGCTGGTAAAATTAAGCAATGCCACTCTCAGAATTAACTACTGAATCTTAGTTCCAAACTGCAACACTGGTTAGGGATTGGCAGAATTACCATTTTTGTGGCGCATGTTTCATCCTCCTTTATTTGCCAGTAATTGATTCCTTTTTCGCCTCTGTTAAAACAGGGATATCTATTCAACTTGTTGCTATTGCGACATTTTGCTTCTCTACGCGGAACACTTATGTTCTAAGAGTGTTTTGTGCAGTTCAACTTGAATGTCACACAGGCGAATTTGCTTGATTTTGGTGGAACTGCACAAAAGGAGATCGAGATTTCATATGTGTGTTGGAATTTCTTTCAAGTCTTCCTCACGAGTTGTTTCAAATCTTGGTCAAGAAAGGTTAGTACCGACTTTCATCCACATGATGCTGCAGTGTGCTTTGAGATGTTGTGCTACTTGTATTGGTACTGTTTTGGATAAATGTTGAATTGAAGCTATTGAACTGCTGTCTTTTACCATTAAGTGAGCAATAATTGTTCCAACCCAGATATGATGCTTGTTTCTTTGTTACAACAAAACTCTGCATCAACCCCTTTATAAGTAGATGGAAGCACATGCTGTTGTTGTGCCCACTCTCCCTGGAACTGTTTATGCTTTTTGTTCATCTAATGCGGCTAGTAAAATTAAGCAATGCCACTCTTAGAATTAATTAACTACTGAATATTAGTTCAAAACAGCAACACTTGTTAGGGATTTGCGGGATTACAATTTTTGTGGCCGCATGTTTCATCCTCCTTTATTGCCAGTAATTGATTCCTTTTTTGCCTCTGTTAAACTGAATCTGTCAGATTATGGGTTCTGCAAACCCTTGAAAGGTTCAAACTCTGGCGTGCGTGCGGAAATCTCAACCTACCCAGCCTGCCTACTCGCGACTCTCCTAAGGCTAGCGCGGCGAGCTTGAATAGACAAAGAAATGCAGCAGTTTATCCTGGTTCGGGCCACCATGCGGTGTAATACCCTACTCCAGCATTTTGGTGGATTGCCTCGAGCGACTAAGGAAGAACTAGTAGAAAGGATGAACTAGCCTCAGGAGGTGAGGGAGTTCTTGAGCTCAAGAGAGCTGGTGGGATGTGAACTGGATCGGAACTCAGACCCCCCCCCTCTATGGTGGTGGCTAAGTCATATTTATAGTGGCCTTGGTCCTCGTCCCAAATGTTGGCGGGAAGGAATTCCACAACGGCTGGATTTGAAAGGTGACAAGTAGTACAACTTATCCTGACAAAAGTAGTCCTCGCCTGCGAAAAGCCTCTAGTCGTGATGCTGCAGTGGGCTCAGTGATGACCTCCGTCCTACTGTCCTGGTGGTCTTGGTCTTGTTGCACCAGAATGGAAACCTTTGGCTGATTCCTCGGGACTCTGCGCCTGCGGCTTGCCTCCCTTGCAGCAAAGAGGAAGCTGGCGCTCTGCGCCCGCTGGCGCCCACCTGTCGCCCGTGTGGCTTTGGTCGTCATGGCTCACGTCAGCTGAGCCTCGTGAGGTGCACCGTGCATAGAACTCTCCGCCCCTCGGGAGCCAGCCTAAGGAGGCCGATCCCCTCGGGGGTCTTGGCGTCATCCGCCTTGCGAGGCTTGGTCCCTCGCGAGGGTCTTGAGTTGTTGATGTCGAAGCTGGGCCGTACCAGGCCGTTGATGGAGCCACGCGGTGGGCCGTAGGCAGGCAAGTTTGGATACCCCCATATCCAGAACACCAACATTATCGCCCAGGCCCAAGGCACGCTCGGACTTGGCTTCCAGGCGAAGCGAAAGGGCAAGTGTGGAGTGCCACAGGCCCTAACCGCATGCGGCCTTGATGACACGTGGCGATTGATGGGACGTGGGTGACTCCACTTCCCCACACTGCCTCGGCAACTTTTCAACTTGATAGAATGATGCGACATGCAAAAGATCATGATGGCGCGAGGTCGTGGAGGCTGGTGGTTGGCCTTCCTAGGCTATAAATGTGGGGGGAGGAGCAGAGCCTCCCGCCCATCTCTCCTTCGTCTTGCTTCTGCCCGCCTTTCTCCTTCTTCATCTTGCTCCCATGGCGCCGATCAGGAGGCTCTCAACAGCCAAGAAGGGGAAGGCACCTAGGGAGGGGCCTGATCCTCTTCCGCCAAAGAAGCGACTTCTCCTACCTCATGACGCCGACGTGTGGCGAGAGGTGGCCAGGCCTTGGCAATTGAGGCCTCCGCCTGGCTTCCCCCTCCCCATGTATGCCCGTGCTCTGGATGAAGGCACGCACCATCGAGCAGTTCCCAACGATGGTGGCAGGGCCGCCATTGCCCTACCGACCGCGCCACGGACCTACCGTGAGGGTAGCTCGTGCGAGTTTGTGGTGTGGGAAGCAACGCCTCCTAACTCCTGGGGCGCCGGCCTCGCCTATCTCCAGTTGGGGCCACGCGAAGCTCTTCGACTGACGCCTTGCTTTTGTCTAGAAGAGGTTCGAGAGGCTGCAAGAGCAGGAGGTATGTCGCCAATGGTGGTGAAGGAATTCGTCAGGCAGTGTGTCGCTCCCCTTCATCAACATTCTTGCCCAATGTGGGATCTTACCAGCATCGAGGATCCCATGAGGCTGCAGAGACCATTACAGGCTTCTAGGACCTTGAGCATGGTGCTTAAACTCCTGACGGGTGAATCCAAGCCCGCCGACCTTCCTGGGGGTGGCTGCCTCCTCTGTCAGTGCTCGAACAAGGCGACCTTTGTGGGGAAATGCCCTATTCGACGAGTGGGGGTTGCTTCTGGAGGGCCTTGAGGGGTCTCGCAAGAACCCTGTCTTCGTGGCTCCCCTTATACTTGAACCTGCAACATGCGCCCGAAGTGTGGAACAGCTTTGAGATGGCTGCGGGCGGCGAGGCACCCAAAGACGGCTCCAGAGCTGCTGGCCAGAAGACCCCGCTAGGCGCCCATGCTTTCGGGGCCTCTGCCCCAGTTGCCCCACCGAGTGCTCCTCCTCCCGAGGATCCCCCGCCGGGGTCTGGTCGGCCCTGCCTCAGTCTTGAATCGCTCTTGAAGAGGAAGAGATCTCCGTGCCACAACGATGGCACCTGTCGGCTGCTGAAGCCGAAGAGATACGTGGCTGTCGATGAGTAAGTACCTTTGATCTTGATTCCTTGCGCGTCGTGTTTCCTCCTGACCAAGGCCATGCAGGGCTCCCGCGAAGACGAAGCCTCGGGAGGTGAGCACCTCCAATGATCCCGGCCTGACGCCAGCACACAGCCCCCGGCGCCTAGATCCTGCACAGGGTGTAGGGCCGACTCCGGCCGCAATGATGCCGCAAGGGACCCACGATCCCGATCTTCGTGCTCCCTCTCCTCGCGGCTCAGACTGTGAGATGGGCGAGGAACCGGTGGTTCTTCGTCTAGTATTTGTCGGTAGGGGCGCCCCCTCGGCGGCCTTCGTCTTCAGGTTGCGGGGCTACACCGGCCAGCCCCCGACCAACGGTAGGCATGATCGCCAACGCCTCCTCGGCAGCCCCGGGGGCCAAAGAAGGCCTTAGTGATGCGCTGGCGCTTGCACGCAGGTGCATCGCCGTGTTCTCTGAGTTCTTTGGTGAGGTGATGCGTGCGATGATCCAGCTTGGCGGGGAGCTTGCTAATGTCGACACCAGGCTTGAGGCGGAAAGCCGCTGCCTGGCGCATGATTGGCAGCAGCTGAAGGTTGCCATCAACCTTGGGAGACTTCAGTGCGACGAGGTCGACGTGCTCACGCCGGCCGCGCTTGCGAATTATCGCGAGGATTGTGCCCGCGCCATGGAGGTGGCCGAGGCCGCCAACCACATTCACGAGGCGGCCAGGGAGCGGGAGCGGGAGCTTCTGTCTTCAAATGCGCCCCTTGAGCAAGAAGTTGAGGAGCGTCGCGTCCTCTTGGCCTCTTTTCCAAACGAGGCGGCCTTTGCCGAAGTGGAGCTCCTGAGGCGCCACGAGGACTTGACGTTGGAGACCGTGGTGCACACCCTGGCGCTGGAGAGGCTGGAGGTTAGGGAGTGCCAGGCTGCCGCGACCGAGGATGCTGTCACCGCCTGAGAAACCCAGGTCCAACTGGGGGTGGAGGAGGGGGTGGCCAAGACGTGCACTGACCTGGCTGAGGGGCACCGCCTGGATTTGGAGCTGCACAAGGTCGAGCTTGAAGGTAGGACCTCCGCCCTGAAGGCGAAGCTGCAATCCACGGAACAGCGTGAGAGCGTCGCTCAAGAAGCACTGACTTCTTCTGAATATGCCTTGGCCTCTGCCTGTGTTGAACTATCTTCTCTTCAGCAACAAATCAAGGATACCGCGTCCCTGGCATAGAAGACCGCGAATGAAGCGAATCACCGCCGGACGCTGCAGCGTGAGCACGCCCCGATGCTCTAAGACCTCAGAGTCAGATCTAACCGCGCCTTGGGCACCATCTGCAACGAGAGCTCTCCCAACCCACGCGACGACGACTACACCATCCACCTCTGCTTCTTCACCAATATCGTGACCCGCCTGGAAGATCAGGCCACGAGGACTCGCGATCTTGTAGCGGAGAGGAGTCGGAGTCTTCTTGGGTGCGCATTCTCATGTGTCTTCAGCCACCTTCTCAACTGTGATCCTCACTTCGACTTCAATCCTGTGTTAGCCCCTTTGCCCACGGTTATTCAGGACAACCTGGCCGGGTGGGTGGATGACCATGTGGATGCCCTGGTAGTAGAATTTTCCCCAGAGGACAACACGGCTATGATTGCAGTCAAACAAGACGGTGCGGCTAGCGATGACGAGGAGGATGGTCATCATGACGCAAGCAGCACGGATGGAGGTGACGAAGAAGGCGCATCCAGCTAGGCTCGTGTTTATTTTTGCTTTGAGTTGTATGACAAAACTTGAATGCATCCTTGTGAAAGCATTTTAAATGGGGGGGCCTTATGATGTATGATATTATAGAATGCTTTTTGAAGTAGTGCCCGGAGCGTGACCCAGCAGGGCCACGAATTCCCCAGCAAGGTAGTTGTTATGACTTATCTTTTGCTCTTCGAGTGAGCCCTGGTGCAGCGACGCTTCTTCTCTTGAGGTGACCCTGCCGCAAGCTCGCGAGGCTCTGAGCCTTTGGAGGAGCCTGATGGGCTGTCCTAGAGTACTTCACGAGGAACCAACTGCCAGATCATGGCGAGGTGGGTGCATGCCGCGGCCGCACCCTTAAGCCCCCGGGGGGAAGCGATCAACCCCAGTGCGCACATCATACCCAGCCCCCGCTCGCGAGGCGCTTGAGGGCAGGACGATAGCCGCGAGCTTCATAAAAAATGAAAGAACAGAAGGCAAGAGAGCAACACTAGACGAGAAAACTCCCCCATTTTTATTAACGCACAAGAACCAAGCTGCTTCAAAAAGCCCATGAACAAGTACAGAAAGGAGGCAAAAGCAAATGGCTGTGTCGGTGCCTAGCTAGTCTTCAAGTCTTCTCACCAGCGCGGAGCTAAGTGCTTGCACTGGCTGGCATAGTCACTGGGGACAGTGTCGACGGCCAGCGTGGAGCATGGTGCTTCCACTAGGACGTGGGTGGGAGCCCCCGTGAGGCCCCAGGGCGGCGCTCAGGAGACTCCGGGGCATGGACAGCCCCACTCATTATTACGTGAAAGTGTCACCACCAGAGACCTTCACAGGCCGGAGCCTTTCTTCATGTCGCTCGACGAGGACCCCGCCCTGCGCCGCCCCCGACCACCGTTTGGGAGACCGGAAACCTGAACAAGACCATGGGGAAACAGGGAC